>NC_067164.1:6871573-7171573 GCF_903995435.1 Acomys russatus | reverse complement strand
AGAGAAAGAGTGGAGCCGGGGAAAGTGCTTTAACATCGAAGGAAACACATAGCTGTGGAAGTCCTTACATGGGTGCTACAAATGGCTTATCTAAGGTCAGCAAAGTTCTTGAAGAAACAGACTTAAAAGGTAGACAAGCTCATAGCTGCAACCAGAGATAATGTTATCTGATAGCAACTGACCCTCCCACCAGATATGGGATTATTAAGAAATATACTTCCCTGAGCAAGCCGCAAAAAAGGAGAACAAAGGAAGTTAAACCATTTGGATGTTAGATCCCCTTATGTTAACTAGAATTCCCCCTGTTTGAGAGAAACTTATTAAAAATTCCCAGGTCAACACCCTGGGTTGCTTCCGGATATTTTAGTCTTGGTGCTGGGCACTGGCGTGATCCAGCTCTAGAGCTGAAACATTAAAGATACCTCTTTATTTACAACGCTTTCTAGTCTTTCTGGTTCTTTATGGGATCAATCTGGGCGCAAGACTATTTAGAACCTCTTTTGTTTATTTAATCTTTGAACCCTTACCTTAACTAATATAGTATTCCCAAAATAGAAACATAATATAAGGAATGATAAACAAATGAACAAACAATAAACAGAAACAATGTGTCAGCCGGTACATGCTAATGCTATTATTTGATCTCCAAGAAGTAGCAAACTCAAAGAAGTGTTCTTCCAGCATTTTAGAGCAAAAAGATTTCCAGATTCTGATGAGTCCTTTTGGTTAGTTAGTGTCTGCTTTCTGATACATCTCGTGGTCCAAACCCAGGGAATGGTACCATCTACCTTTAGGACAGCTTTAACACTTCAATCAACCTTATTCAAGGCAATTTCTCACTGGTCTTTCTTAGAAACTTGTCTCCAAGAAAAATGTTGATATTCTCAAGTTGAATAGTCATCCATAGAACTCACCAATTTCTTCTTTCTGATTGAAATAAAAAGACATGCTGAATTGCCTGTCGTGCTGACTATTCACTTTATCTGTAATCCAAATTAAATACTTCCTTCCCCTAGTGGCTTTTGTCAGAGTATGTTTGCATAGGTAACAAAAAGTAACTGATTCATTAAGGATATGGAATAAGATTCAAGACATAGGAGTTTTGATTTGATTTGACCACAAGACCATACATTTCTTTGAGGAAAACATTGTGTTTTCTATTTTATAATACACCACACGGTTGATGACTCTGTCTGGATAGCTTTCATTGTTGTTAGAGGTGCCATGCATGCTCCAAGAAAACAAAATTAATCATCAGTCTTACCCAGCTCTAAAACTTGTGATCTATAATAATGACTTGTTTGCCATGATGTGCCCACTGGTATGATAGTGACACAAATATCAAAGGAGTAATTAGCAACTTTGTATTTTGACTTAAAACCTTCTCTATAGGGGAAAAACATATCTGGCAAAGTAACTGGGGTCAAGGACCTGTGGCAAGAAGGTCATATGCCCTAGGGGGAAAACCTACTACTCCATGGATAGAAAAATATGAGTAAAGTAGTTTTGTTGGGTATGAAATGGGGAGGAGATATTGAAAGGATTATGAAAATGTTCAACATGTACTGTTAGACATTATCAAATAATAAATTTTTAAGATAAAAGAAATTATAATATTTTATAAAAGACATATATATGATCATCAAAAAATAAAAAAGAAGTTTCCCTTGTCTGTGATTAACATAATTTCCTTTTAAAATCTGATTACAAATACCTATTCAGATTCATGATTCTGTTTTTGTTGCTGGAGCACATACACACACACACACACACACACACACACACACACACACTGTGAAGTAAATTTAAAACTCATATATACGTGCATTTAGAGATTACTGATTGGATAACATTTCAAGACATTCATCCTTGAATCAAACTGAATGTTCTTTTCCCAGTAACTATCTTTACCTAGGTGGGAGTCCCTGTGGAACTTACACAAACCTTTTGCATATCAATTAACACTGTCATTCTGCAAGTCTTGCTTAGGTGATAATATTGTTGAGATTTCTCAGATGGGTGGCAATTTCTATGTCATGTCTAGAAGTTGCAGCAGGAATCCTGGTTCTCTGGTTCTTATAATCTGCCTTTTCTCTGTATTTCAAGGTTATGGCTACATTGTATTTAGTTGTATCAGTTGGGCCTGAGTACCCCACCATCTTAACCATGTATGAATCTCTGTAATTGTCTCTTTCTTCTTCAGCCAAGAAACTTTTGATGAGGAGGGAAAGCTATGCTTACCTGTATATTTTCGTGCCAATTAACTACAGTCAATACGTTATTCTTTTCAACAAGTCAGGATTTTCTATTGTGGTCATTTTATATTTCATATTTGAAGTTTTCTTAGGAAGAAAACATTTTTATATATTATGTAATCCACAGTAATAGTTACTCCTCAGCATAACAGAGTAGTGTTAAAATCATATGATCATTATGATTCAAACAACTGATGACACAGTGTTCATATTTGTATAAGATGTAATCCTGAATTAGTTCTAACATAAGAAAAGACAGATCCAAATAACTGGTATGAAAATAGGCAGAATACACCTAGAAAGTAATTTATTAAACTTAGTATCAAAATTATACAATTATTTTTAAATATCTTTTAAGAATAATCAAAATAAGAACTATATAATAAGAGATTAACGTTAAATGTTATTTAAATACCTTTAATATAAATAATATTTTTCTAAAATATTTGTTTCCTGAGGTGCAATAATTCAAGAATATCTTAATAAAATATGTTTTGCAAAATATTATTCACACAATACTAATAAATTTATTATTCATAATAAATAGTAATTGATAATTTATAATTAAAATTTAAAATATTTATCAATATTTAATTATAGATACATTTTTATAATTGTTGTATAATAATTTAAGAGCTCACAATGCAATTTTCAAGTTTCAAAATGTTAATAAATATATTATTTAATAATTCTTAATGTTTAAATACTCCTTATATAAGTCTCATATTAAACATTGCTTTTTGTGATCTTTTCTGATGCTGGGAATACTACTAGAGTAATACAATAAAAGTGTGTGAATTATCTGCTGGTTTTCTCTTCATATGATCCTGAAGTTAACAACCTGAGTTACTCTTATAAAACATATAAATCTGAATCTCTTGTGACACTTTATGTGACCCTAAGTCATGCATGATATGAAAATTTCACTTCTTGTTCTCAAAATAAAAATTACCTAATTCTGATAGGCTTTTCATTCATAAAATATCAATGATATTCCAATTATAATTTCATATATAAAACACCTGTCAAATTCTATGTCACTCTGGAACTTTTAATTAAAATGCAATTTCCACTTTTATAAATCACGTTCAATTATTTTTCTATTAATTGTAATCAGTTAAAATAAATAAAAGAATTGGGAGGAAAGGAACCATTATAACATGGTTATATTATTGCTGACTTGTAGAAATAGCTAAAGATACAAGAAGCTCATTGGGTTGGTTATCTTGCTTACCAATCTAGTTTTTTGTTTGTTTGGTTTTGGTTTTCCAAGAGAGGGTTTTACTGTGTAGCCTTGGACTCCCTCTGTAGACCAGGCTGGCCTTGAACTCACAGAGATCTGCCTGCATTTGCCTCCCCAGGTGCTAGGATTACAGGCGTGTGCCACCATCCCTAGCAACCAAACTGTTTTAATGGAATGGAAAATATTTATTTGTAACTTAGGATTCCCCAACATGACTGCATGAATGAGTGGTGAACCCACCTACCAAGAAGTCGGTACTAAGGCTCTATTCACAGGAACAATGTTTTTGTTTGTTTGTTTGCTTGCTAGGTTAGTTGGTTTTGTTTTGAGAAAGGCATGCATATATGAATATATTTAGTTGGACATTATATTTTCTAGTTCCAAACAAGATTTTCAGAAAACATTAAATCCACATAATATAAAACACTAATACAGGGAACATGTCACTAATGTTTTTTATTTTGATATGTTGTGCTATTTTTATTTGATAGCTTTACCACAACTTTAAGCTTTTTTCTGCTTAAATTTAATTTTTTAATAATCTCCACTAAGCTTAACATTCATGGAAAACTTTTTTTAAATTTTATTTTATTAATTTATTCATATTACATCTCAATGGTTATCCCCTCCCTTGTGTCCTCCCATTCCTCCCTCCCTTCCATTTTCCCCTTACTCCCCTCCCTTATGACTGTGACTGAGGGGGACTTACTCCCCCTTTATAGGCTCATAGGGTATCAAGTCTCTTGTTGGTAGCCTGTTATCCTTCCTCTGAGTGCCACCAGGTCTCCCCATTCAGGGGACATGGTCAAATATGAGGCACCAGAGTATGTGTGAAAGTCAAACCCCACTCTCCACTCAACTGTGGAGAATGTCCTGTCCATTGGCTAGATCTGTGTAGGGGTTTGAAGTTTACGGCCTGTATTGTCCTTGGCTGGTACCATAGTTTGAGCGGGACCCCTGGGCCCAAATCTGCCTATCATAATGTTCTTTTTATAGGTTTCTAGGATCCTCTGGATCCTTCAACTTTGTAATTGTCCCATGCCTCACTCATCTAGAGTCCCAATAGGATGTCCTCTCCTCCGTCCCAGTTTCCTGGTTAGTGAAGACTTTCATGGGAAATGCCCCTTGGGCTAGTATGCAGATATAAGTGAGTATATACCATTTGACTCTTTCTGCTGCTTGGTTAACTCATTCATTATGATCATTTCTAGTTCAATCCATTTGTCCACAAATTTCGGGAATTCCTTGTTTTTAATAGTTGAGTAGTATTGCATAGTGTAGGAAATCTTTTAAAGAACCTGATATATTTCAATGCCTAAGACTTATAATGAGTTGTGAACAGGTTACACTTACTAAAGAAAACTATATAATGAAACATCAGCACTCTATTTCTTACAGAGTCTGCTCAATATAGGATTATTTAGTAGAAGAACAAATATGAAAAAGGAAACCTATCATGGCAGAACTCAGCTTGCTGCAGAGTATGACTAGACATAAATATTGAGATTTTTATTATTTGTATTTATAAAGACATAATTGACCTTGAGCTGCAGTTACAGGTGTTTGTCACCTGCCCAATATAGATGTTGGGAACTAAATCTGGGCCTCTGAAAGAACTGCAAATATTCAAACCATCTCTGTAGCTCACAACAGTTTAAGTATGAGGGGCAACTTGTAAGGATAACCTGTAGCAATTTTCAGTATAATTGTGAAGTGTATTGTAATTCTGATATGTTTACTTTAATTTCACTTACAAATGTTTCTGTCCTAGGTGTGTATGCCTGAATTAACTAATATGGTATTAGAGAACACCCTTCACCTTTTGTCATATTTATCTAATAATCATTATTTCCTAATGTTATATGTAACTATCTTGATGCTAGCTATGTCTATAAGTTAAATCAGTTTAAGAAAGAATAAGTAGAGTGTGATGAGACATCAAATCTGACCCAAACTACAAATTAGCCTGTATAAATCATTAAATTAAGTGTGAACAAATTAGCTAATTTATTTATTTGAGTATTTACATTCAGTGCATATAAACATTACTGATGATATTTTATCTTATTACTTGATTATTTTAGGAAATATGGTATGTACGTGTCTTTATCACACAATCATATGTGAAAGACAAAATAAAAAATCTAATAGTCAACAAGTTATAAGTTCATAAAACATATTTAATTCTATGTTATAATTTATATGGTTAATATTTGACACATGAATTAACATAGGATTAATATAAGATTAAAATATGAAATGATGACAATTGGGATAGCTGTCATTGAAATGTGTCCTTGGCGGTATGATGTATCTAGCATAGAAAGAACTTTACCACATAATGCAATAGAATGTCTCAAGATTTTTCTCCTTAAATAGTTATTAAACTATTATTTGGGTAAATTGACTTTTTCTCCTTTTTAGCAAGATCCAGACTTAAATTCACTAGTTTGTGGCCTAATCAATACTCTGCTAACTGCTCCATTAATCCTCTCCCAGAGCTTTTCTCTCTCATCCTTCCAGAAAGCAGTTCATTGTTGGTGCCTCACAGCAGATAATTGATTTTCCAAGGTAATAACTTCAGAGGCTTATCACAGATTTCTTCCTTTCCTTCAGCGACGGGATCCAATCAAATTTTGACACATAACTCTCCTTTCTGACTATCTAAAGCCGGTCATTTAGAAGCTCAAACCAACGGAAAAGAAGCAAAATTAACAGATAAAATGAAGAGAATGATGCAGATGAAAACAGATGAAAAGGTCTCCAATTCTACATTTTCAAAGGAGAGTAGTTAATAGACTGAAAAGTTGGCACCAAATTTTGAATTACTTCACAGATCCTTGAACAGAGAGAATCTGGGAAATTGTAGGACTTCCTTTGTATTTTGTAAAATGAACAGGAAAATGCACACAGATACCAAACACACTGAAAATTACACTATGGGGGAAAAAATGGCTAAACCAAAGCTTTGGAACTGGGCAGAAAAGTTTCAAGATTAGAGTGTCCTCACCAATGTTAAGGTACATACAGACTTGTCCTTCATTTCTGACATGGAACTCATATGTCCTAATAGTGAACTATATCCAATAGAATCCTTGTATGTAACAACCATATGCTATGCATTGGCTTCTTTTCTTGATGTCCAATTTCTAATGGAATTTTCAATTAAATAATTTATGAGGTTAATTTCTTCCATAAACATATACTTTTGGTTAAAAGGAAACCCTCTAGAAGTTATTGTGCTGGTAGCAGTTGCAACTTACAGACACGAAAATTCTCAATTCTTGGTTTTAAATTATATTCTGGAACATGCATAAGAGAAAAAATATTATGATTAAAGGATGTGGAATATCTGGTGTCAGGATGATTTGCCTGTTTTACTTTTCTACAGATATAGCACAGAGATTTGAGTGGCTAAAAATTGTATCTATATAGACGCAAGGAGGACCGAGAATGAAACCATAATATTTCCTCGTGGCATTTATCATACAGAAGCAATTGTATAGTAAGTACAGATTATTGTCTGTAATAAGCAGGCCTTCTCAGTACCAGTGACACCTGGTTGGTCAATCAAAGTGGCCGAGTGAAGAAGTATATAGATCCAGATAGGAATAAAGGAGCATTCATTAAGGCGTAGAGGGGTTAATAGGAAGATGGAACGTATACAGTTTGCCGTTTCTGTGATATAACTGTTCTCACTATGTTCAATATTCAGCGACTGATGCATTAAAAATGAGTTACAACTTTTAAAAATTCAATGACAATTTCAAACACATAGAGCAAGTTCCAGCACATCACTAAGTATATTAATACAAATTGTTGGTGTTAACTAAGGGGAAAATATTAATTGGAGTCTATAATAAACTTTGAACATCTTTGTCTAATAACTTGATTTTCTGTAAACCTTTGTGAGTTCTATATGCATAAGTGCACACACACACACACACACACACACACACACACACACACACACACACACCACATTACTTTAACTGATTTCTTCAGCTCTATGATGGGACCTGTAAGCTCTGCGATTATTGTGTATACTGTCAAACAAAACACATAGTATCTATTTTTCAGTCACTGTGGTTTAATTCTTTTTAAAAATATTTTATTAAATTATTCATATTACATCTCAATTGTTATCCCATCCCTTGTATCCTCCCATTCTTCCCTCCCTCCCGCTTTTCCCCTACTCCCCTCCCTTATGTCTGTGACTGTATATGCTCATAGGGTATCAAGTCTCTTCTTGGTAGCCTGCTATTCTTCCTCTGAGTGCCACCAGATCTCCCCATCAAATATGAGGGACCAGAGTTCGTGTTTCATGATGCCGGTGCCCAGTATGCACCCGAACTGATCTAATGCACGGAGACCAGGGACTTGAACGGAGCCACAGACTGCTGGATCTATGGAACTGTAGGTGAGTGGGGTCCAGCACACCACAGACCACTGGCGGGCCTGGTCCTGGGTCAAGCAACAGCCGGGAGGTCCTAAATCCACTCAAGACATTCGAATGGAACACACCTGCGGGCTACAGCCAGCTAGCCTATAAAGCACAAATTCACTGTGTGGGGCTGTGGTACACCAGAGCCCCTGGCCTGAGGAGTCTCAGGGAAATGAGTGAAACTGTCCTTCGATCCCTCCACCTACCCCGCACCAAATGTGGTTTGATTCTTAAATATCATGCAACAGGCTCAAGTTTTTAGTGATTTCTTTTTCTTCCTAGTGGCTGGTGGTATTTTAGGAGACTATTGAATCTTTGGAGGTGGAGCCTGGATGTATTCAGTAGGTCATTAGTTATAAGTGTCTGGAGGTTATGATTTGGCCATGTCTCAGCTTCTCTCAGCTTCCAGTCTGCTGGTGTGGTCAGCAAGGAGTTGATGCTACTTTCTAAAGATACTGAGTCACTTGACCATGACCCCTACCACCCACCAGTCACCATGCACGGCAACCACCTGAAACCGCATGCACAAGTGTACTTCTCTTTTGTTTCTGTCAAACGATTTGGTCACAGTGACCAAATTACAAAAAATTACATAAAAGTAAGTAGCATTCCAGTCCTTCATCAAGTTATGAACAAAGTACTAAAGATGTTTCCATCCTCTATTTTTACGCTCACATGTTGATATGAAGGTTGAATTATTAGCAGTGTTTACATTTCTAGTAGTATTTCTATTCTGACTGCACAATTAGTAATAATTAATGTACTAGTGTTACATGTCTTAAATGCTTAATAAATTAATGGTTGTAGTCAGTATCAACGACTGCAAACTCTTGGTTAAAGAATGCATTGAGTAACATGAACAGTTTGAAAATATATTTGCCATAGCTTAACTTCAATATTATAATTTTACTTCATTGAAAACCAATATTGTTTCATGTATATGATCATAATCATTAGGGTAAGAACAGAGTTGGTACAGAGGCTGTAGTTATTGGTAACCTTGGCTATGAAGAGATGGATGTACACATATGTATTCATAGTGCACACTTAGATTTTCCTGGCATCATAAATACAGAAAAAAATAAGAGCTAGGTTATTATTCAAGTAGAAAAATTAGTAATATATCTTAAAATATATTCAGAAACATCTGCTTTTACTTGGAATCAAAACTGAATACTTATAATTCCAGAAATCTAGAAACTGAAGCAGGAGAATTCTGTGTTGCAGGACAGTGTGTGCTGATCTTGAAACCCTGTCTCAAACACCCAAACTTGAAGATTTCTCTGCCTGGAATTTCATTGTGAGTTGACCAGCGGTTGTTTGACATTTTTTTTTAAATTGATTGACATTACGGGCCGATTGTCTGAGTTTTCTCCACTCACTTTGTATGAACGTTATGATTAGGCCAGCTAACCAACATGCACCTTGAATGCCCAAGCCTTGTAAAGAATATCTAACTGCTTATGACAATGAATAGCAGGTCACTAAATATTGCCAAAATTGTTTAGATAATTATATTTTAGCAAACTCTTTCCCTTTTAGATATATGAGGGATGTCTCTGGACATCATAAAACAAAAAGAAGAAAAAACAGCTTCAAAATAGTCACAGAGTTGGAAGTTTTAGTTAGATTTTCATCTCTATGTTTTCTTTGGTTCTGTCTGGAACCTCAAAGGTCATTGAGTGATTACTTCACTCTTCCTATGAAATTACTTGGTACATTCACCATGAAAACCCAGCTGAGAAATAGATGTTAAAATGAGAATTTCTATCCACCAACAGATTTTCTCCTCAGTGAACCTAGATCTCAAATATCACAGTTTGCAGAGAAATCTATCCTGCCTGTGACAAGACTGGCCTGAGTGCGCCATTCATCACACCGTTCCTTAAAACTCCTCTCAGTGAAGCAGCCTTTTTTCTTCCCTTCTGATAAAACTGATGTTGCTAGGATGTATGAGAAATTGGGTCAGTAAATCAGGAAACACTGATCTGTTTTAAACAAAGATCAAGTTTTGAGTTCCTTTAGTCCTCTTTGTTCCTTAGGCCAATTTGTGTAAATCATATTAGAGAAAAAAATAAAGCTGCTTTCTTTTTTTCATTTTTGGTACCTTTAGACCTCCTATCTCTTCCTCTGGCCTGCTTAGTAAGAGAAAAATCAAAAAGTTGTTACCAATATTGTCACTTGCTACAGAAGTAGTGTATTGGTCAACGCTCTGTCTTGCTTTCTATTTCAGATGGGTTCATGTGGCTATTACATGTGGAAATCACTTACACAAATTCAGAAGCTGATCATCTGTGTTGCTTGTATTTGAAAAACTGGAGAGATTCAAGTGAGAGAATGGCACATTTCCGTGCAGGTCAAGGTCAACCCAGATAGGGCACAAGATGAGCAGGCCTTTAATATTCAGGTTTCTGTCCAACAGAAGACTACAGTGCTCTGCTGAGAGACAGTGGAGAAGTAAAAGTGAATTCTTCATCACCAAGCCTTTTTTATCTAAGAAAGTTTTCTGCAGAATGTACATATACCACCCTCTTCCAAATGTTCTATCTTTAATCACAGGTTTATAATCACTGTTTTGATTGTTTAGATAGGAACCTGAAGAATGGCAGTTCCTCAATAATTTCTATAGTCTTTGCTTTCAAAAGCATATGTGTAGCATATGCGTAGCATTTAAGAGTACTTGCAATTTGATTTTTGCATAGTAATGGATAAATCAGATATATGATTTGTAATGATTCATATACTATTTGTGACAACTGAACTGTTGTCAGGTGTATGAATTCCTATGAGTAAAACCAGACATCCTGATAAGAAGGCAAATTTGTATTGTAATGTATTTTTTCTTTTTTTTAAATTTAATTAATTTATTCAAATTACAACTCAATTTTTATCTCACCACTTGTATCCTCCTGTTCCTCCCTAGCTCCCACTTTTACCCTATTCCCCTCCCCTAGGTCTATGACCAAGGCAGCTCTCCTCCTCCTCTATATGGTCATAGGCTATCAAGTCTCATCTTGGTAGCCTGCTTATTCTTTCTTTGAGTGTCACCAGGGATCCCCACCAAGGAGAAGTGGTCAAATATGGGGCACCAGAGTAAGGTATTTGATTGTTTGTTTTCACTAATTTTATTGAGTGAGAATTTTATACATGCATATATAATAACTTTTGATCCACTCATCCCATTCCTACCCTTTATATCGTGACTCTTTAAATCTAAAACCATTGTTTACTCCCAATTCCATGTATATCCTCCACCCTGGCCTCTTTCTCTCTCTCATCTCTATAGTGTGGTCAGTATGCACATGACTGTAGGTCCACATTCAGGATTACATCCCAGAACATAACTGTCTTTCCCTCACCTAGTACCCATCAAATGTCAAAGGTTTCTCAGCTGAAAGTGGGATATCTGTAAGTTTATGAATTTGTCAACTCTTGTTTCATTTTTGTTATCCAGATGTCACTCATTACTATGTTTTAGTAAGTAACATTACTACATCAAATAAACTTCATTTTTTCTTCCATTTACTTACTAAGTAATCCGTACCATATGTTCTTCCAGTGATAGGAACTAGTTTATGAGGAATTAATTCACTTCTGTATAGTCCTATCTATTCAGAGGCTCTGCTTTTTATCCTGCTATATCTATCTCTTATATGGAAAGCAAGTGCATTACATAGAGCTTTAGTGCTTGTACTTTGCTCTGACTTTTATCCAATCTTTCTCCTAACATCAGCTGCTACTCTGTCTTCCCTATCCTCTATGCAGAAATCATTCAATTGTTCTTTGTGACATGCCTTAAGGTACTTCAGAAATAGTTCAGATCATTAGACACAAAGTGCTACTGCATAAACTTTAGGAATGTTGTGCTCATATCATTTATGGCAATGCCAATATAGGCTCCTTAGCTTGTGTTTTCATTTTATTATGTTTAGTGAGATGTTCATTTAATAAGGGAAGCAGGGATTTTAGAACCAACAGCTAAAGGAGCATTAGAAAGAAAAACACCCCCTATAAACCTAAAGGTATTTGTTCTCTGTTGAAGAGTATCTGGAGAATCCTCACTCTAAACATTCTACAGATATAACAAAAATTGCTGCTGTAAGTAATTTATATATAAAACATAATTGTAAATGGTCAAGTTTCCCACTATTATAACTTGTTTATTGCTATTTTATTCTTTCTATATTTATATATATATATATGTGAATTGACTTTTATAGTGAAACATTTCAGCACTAAGGGAGTTGATACCTCTGGCCTTCCATGTACCTGGAGTATAGTGAACAACCATCATGTCCTTGCCCCCATAACACACAAACAGACACACATACAACACACATACAAGCAAACACACTCTCACAACAAACACACACATACATACAACAAAGACACACATATAAACATGCAGAGATATACCCACTCACAACACACAGAGACACACACACACTGACAACACACAGGGACAGACACATATACACTCACAACACATACATACACAAGAAACATTTACACTCACCCACACCAACATATACACCCACACCTATACCCACCCTACACACTCACATCTATACTCAGTCACATACATACACATTGAAACACATATAATACATTCACAAACACACACCTAGTCATATACATGACTATATATATACATACATACAGAGAGACATACAGAGATGCACAGACAACAGAAATATACAGAGAGACACATAAATAACACCCACACACACCCACACACCCATACAGAAACACACAATAGATACACATAAGTTTTTAAAGTTTAAATATTTACATGACCTGAAATATAGAGAGAAGAAATCAGATAGCTGGCCAGATTAGCTCAACAGAGTTCTAAGTATGAGTGTAGGTTTGTAGGTATCAGGTTCTCAGATAAGAGATAAACACCATAAAATGTCATTTGGAGAAAGAATCACATGACTTCTATCAATGTTGAAGAAAAGCACGCTTACTTCCTAAGGGCACAGCAGAGCAAACAGAACACTTGAAGTGATCATCTGAACAAGAAGCTCCGGATAGACCTTCTGGAGGTTCATTATAAAATCAGAGCTCGAAGAGGGAGTTATAAATGCAGATGTAAAAGTGTTGAGAGCAGAAATCCTCCCCCTTCTTAAAAATTGTCACATTAAAACTCCAAATATCCTAGTTTTCTTTTATTGAAGTTTTTTTTTCAAGCAATATACTTTATTAGGTTTCCCTCTTCCCCACTCGTGCAAGATCATCCACAACTCCTCTCTTATCTAAATCTATACCCTTTTGGTCACTCATCCCACTGTAATATGAGGGGAGGTACCTAATCTTATTGGAACTTGATACACCATTTTTTAAAATGGATATTGGGTGGCTTGTCCTTTTCTAAAAGAAAGTTGAGGGAGACTCTATTGGGAGGCAGGAGGTGTAAAGTGGGCAGGAAGGTGTTGTAGAGTTGAAGGGTGAAGGGAGAGTGGGGAAACTTTGGACAGAAAAATAAAATAAAAGGTAAGCAAACTTGAATTGAACAAATAAACTAAGCTAAAATGAGCAAAAGGAAAAAGCATACAGTAGGACCTATTGTACATATGAGCTCACAAAAATAGGGGTAGCATGCACATGGCCCACACAAGTCTGTGTGAGATAGAGTGCTAGTACAGAGAGAAAAAGTGAACACAAGCTTCATTGTGGTAGAATAGTGAATTATTCTTTCTATATTAAATAATGCAGTGAAGTATTTTGGCAGTAGTATTTTCTTTTTTAATTTTATTTATTTATTTAGATTACAACTTAATTGTTATCCCATCACTTGTATCCTCCCATTCCTTCCTCCCTCCTGCTTTCACCCTATTCCCCTCCCCTAGGTCTATGACTGAGGTGGACTTCCTCCTCCACTATATGGTCATAGGCTATCAAGTCTCATCTTGGTAACCTGCTTATTCTTTCTTTGATTGCCATCAGGCCTCCCCAACAAGGGGAGGTGGTCAAATATGGAGCACCAGAGTTCATGTCAGAGCCAGTCCCCTCTCTCCACGTAACTGTGGAGAAAGTCCTCTCCATTGGGTAGATCAGAGTAGGAATTCGATGTTTACCATTGTATTGTCATTGGTTAGTGCAATCGTTTGAGCAGAACCTCCCACCCCCATCTCCTATATTTCTCTTACCAAGTCACAGTAGGATGTCCTCACATCTATCCCAATCTCTTGGTATGTGAAGACATCGTGAGATGTGCCTTTTTGGCTAGTGCCCAATTATAAATGAGTATATACCATGTGAATCTTTCTGCTTCTGGGTTAAGTGACTCATTATGATCATTTCTAGTCCCATCCAGTTGTCCACAAATTTTGGCATTTCCTTGTTTTTAATAGCTTAGTAGTATTCCATAGTGTAACTGTACCTCAGTTTCTTTATCCATTCTTCTACTGAGGGACATTTAGGTTTCCAGGTTCTGGCTATGATGAATAAGGCTGCTATGAACATGGTTGAGCATATGTCCTTGTTGTGTGGTGGAGCATTTTCTGGGTATATTCCAAGGAGTGGAATAACTGGATCTTGAAGAAGCCTTATTCCCAGTTTTCCGAGAAAATGGCAGAGAGATTTCCAAAGTGATTGTACAAGTTTGCATTCCCACCAGCAACTTCATATGGAAAAACCAAAAACCCAGACGAGAAAAAACAATCCTATACAATAAAAGATCCTCCGGAGGAATTTCCATACCCGATCTCTAGTTGTACTCTAGAGCAACAGTAGTTAAAACAGCATGGTATTAACACAGCAATAGGCTGGTTGATCAATGTAATCGAGTTGAAGACCCAGAAATGAATACACATAGATATGGTCACTTGGTTTTTGACAAAGAAGCCAAATCTATTCAATGGAAAAAGGATACCCCATTCCTAAAACAGCAACTAGGCTCCCATTTCTAAGGACTCGTCAATGAAAATTTCCAATTATTATAGAGAATTTTCTTAATATCACAAAATGCAATGTTAGCAGATCCCATGCTCCACTGTTCTAATTTTGTAGTCTTAGTATTTACCTAGTATATGCTTATGCATGCTTATGTATTGGTAGGTATAATTATATATATTATTTCATAGTTTTCAAGTTAAGTAAGCATGAATCTAGCTTTTACAGTCTTTTGACTGTTTTACCTAAGACTTGGGGAACGATTGTGACACATATTTGATGTTTGTATACAACCTTTTCATAGTACTTTGACCATTTGTGTATTTCTATATTACACTGTCTATTGCCCAAAGGAGATGTTGCAATGAGAACTGAAAACTGTAATAAGGTATGGATACTAAGAAGAGACGATGAGAAGTTTGGCAATGTGATTATTTCACATAATTATAGCTGCATATTTACTCTTTGAGATCCCCTTACATGAGTTCTTGGAAAGATTTACATACTGAGAAATGCAATTTCTCTTGTGAAGAGAAAATAAAGTTCAATAACAAATTAGGACACCTCTACATCATTTGTGCTACATTGGTACCATGAGCACAAATTGCACCAATGTCATACGAGATGTCACAGGCTTCATAAATGGTAAGGATGTTGATGACTTTCCCCTAGCAGTCTGCATAGTACCTTTCAGTGGTACAAAAACTATGCAAAAGTAGGAAGCTTTCTGATTTTAGTTTTCTACATCTTATGACCAATACTTGTGGCATTTTAAAATATTATTAATATATTCAGATTACAACTAAATCGTTATCCCATCACTTATATCCTCCCATTCCTCCCACTCTCCCACTTGCACCCTATTCCCCTCCTCTAGGTCTATGACTAAGGCGGACCTCCTGCCCCACTATATGGTCATAGGCTATCAAGCCTCACCTTGGTAGCCTGCTTATTCTTTCTTTGAGTGCCTTCAGACCTCCCGACCCAGAGAAGGTGGTCAAATATTGGGCACCAGAGTTCATGTCAAGTCAGTCCATGTTCTCCACATCATTGTGGAGAATGTCCTGTCCATTGGCTAAATCAGAGTATGGGTTCAATGTTTACTATTTGTGTTTTCCTCAGATAGTGCAATAGCTTGAGCAGACGCCCCTGTGCATGTCCCATGAAAGTCTTCATTTACCAGAAGATTGGGATACATGTTAGTACATCCCACTGGGACCCTAGGTAAGAGAAACATTGGAGATGGGGAAATAGAAGGACCCAGAAGGTCCTAGAAACCTACAAGAAGAACATCATTATGGGTAGATCAGGGCCAAGGGTGGTCTGCATGTGGCATCTTTAGAAAGAGGGTATTACCATTAATTTCTACTGAGCAACAAAGAGCAAGAAAATGATTTTCCTTTGGCTATATGTGATTTCAGGAAAAAGTATTACTCACACACACACAAACACATACACACACACAAAGTGGGGTGGTGGTGGTGGTGGTTATCAAACAGTAGGTTTCCAGGAGGAATTTTTCAAAAGTCCTTGGTGTTATTCCTCCGTCCACCTGCCTATGCTCTCATCATTCATCATTCTCCCTTTTACACCCTCTTCCCTGGTAATGACACTTTGCCTTTCAGTAATCTGTATTTTACTGTCTCTTCTCCTTTAAGATCTTTAAATGGGGGAAGTTTAAAGTTTTTCATCTAAATTCAATACCATTCACAATTCTCTTTCAGTACTCAAACACATTTAGATAAGAAACCAGAGGCTGATCATTCTTGATAAGAACCATGTTTAGGTCATTTCTTTTATTACATTTCAGACTATTTCTTGAGGAAGCCTCAGGACACAACCAATCATCCATTTGGAATGAAAATGAGAATATTTCTTGACCTAATGTAGAAAACTTCCCTTGTATCATTCCATAAGTACAATATGGTCATAATCCTATCACTGGTAAATGCAAAGATTAGGAGCAACACTCACAGGCATAGGAAGGTAAAAAGCAAGGTGTGTATAACTGTAAAGAAGCAATTAATTTCTATTAACTACTCCATAATTTTAAGAGAGAACCTTTAATCCTAAGATTATTTGAGATTAAAACTTTAATTAGTTTCTATCCTTCATAAAGATAGTATTTAAACCCTTAATCCTAGGATCTCAAAGTCAATTAGCAAATAAATCTTCACTTTTCTAAGAAAGTATGTACACATGAGTTTCCTTATTTATAGGAAGAACCATAGTTTTGTAGAGAATTACAACCAGATCATATCCTGAAGATGTGAAGAATCAATCACCAAGGTGTATGGTTTTCCATTTTGATAATTTTTAAATGGGGTTATAAAAATATAAAAATATTTTAAAATTTTAAACATTTTTCAAATGACTCACCAAGTTTTACTTTGAGCTTTGACAATTACATGAAGTAGGATCATGTGCCATCTCTTTTAGCTAAAACTTAAAACTATTTATATAAAGTTAAATATCACAATTAAGTTGTCTTTAAAGCACCATTTTTGTATGAATGAATTAATTATTTAAAAGCTACTATCAAAGTAGCATATCATTAAGTCACAAAAACATATAGGCATTATATTAAAGCACAGGAACTGAAAAGGAGATATAGTTTTAATACAAATAATACATTTGAACTCCTATTTGACACATTTACATATCCTTATATTTGTGGTAACATATTTAGATCCAGATGGACTGATAAACATAGCACGAGTTTTCAACTTTAATTGAAATTGTATTTAATGAACAAAGTGTCCACCTAAACACTTTGTGCTTCTGCTGAGCTCATGACAACTAGAATAGACAAAACAAGCAGCAACTAAGTCCAGGCACTCTTATACGATCCACAAATAAAGATGCCACAATTACATAGTAAAGACAAGATGAATAAATAATAAATGCCTCTATTTCTACATAGACACAAAACAAATTTACCTGTCACAGATCATTTCTTGGGACTGAAAGTAAATCTCAGTGTTAGACTGTTTGCTTAGAACACTTGGTTCTGTTTCAGCATACACACACACACACACACACACAGACATATACAACATGCACAGGCACACATACACACTTATGCACACACACTGACACACACACACTCATCCACATATTAACACACATACACACACACAGAAACATACACACACACATACACTTTCAAATACACATAGGCACACAGGCACTCAGACACACACACTCACACTCAAACACATAACACATGACCCTTAAAAAACCAACTCATTATTGTGTCAAGACAAAAAATAAAATGTCATATAAAAATGGTACACATGCCATTCATCATTGTTTTCATATTTATTGTTGAGATTACGCATGTAGTTAGAAAGTGTAAAACTCAGATCCTACACTCATTTTAAATTCCTTTGAGCTACCATTATGCTACACTACCTACAAAATCCATACAGCCTTTCCCTGCATTGCAGATTGTTAATTCAAAATGTACTTCAAAGTGCTATTTCACTCAAAATCCTGAAGAGCACAGGAAGTCTAGTACCAACAGTGTAAACTCAGCTTTAAAGACATTGGGTAACTGAAGAGTCAAAATAGAGTTCTAAAGTCGGTATTGTAAACATAAAGAATATAACAAAATACATGCAAGTAGCAGGTTACTATGTAAACATAATTTCTGTGTATGAGAAATATAACTGTGATGAATAAAACACTAATGTATAGGTTACAGAGCAGGAAAACATAATTACCATACAGGCTTGTCAGAAGTCACTAACTTTTTATGATGTTTACAACATGGAAGAATAGGAGTTTCCAAGGATTTTGACTCATAAAATCTTCTACTTAACTACCGTCATACAAAGTTATGATTGTAAAGGCTTAGGAAATAAGTGGAGAGTTTATTATACTTGAAAGAGAACAGATTTTTGTTAAATGACATGGTCAAAAGTCTTTCTTAGTTGTGTCAGATGGGTCCTAAGGTTGACAAGAGGGGACTATGTTCAAAAACAAACAAACAAAACAGTGAAGGAGGTGCATGTCTTAGCCAGGAGCCAGGCCTGTAATGACACTCATGAGTGATTAAAAAGCTACAGTGACCTAGAACCTAGTACCAATGCCACAGGCCATCTCTATCTTATTCACAATAGCTTAGGTTAAAAAAAACTGATCTAAGTGATCTGAGTATCTACTGATAATTAGAGAAAATGTGACCAAGTCAATAGAAAAAAAAAAACAAATTAACTGCTAGATAATGACACTATTCTACACAGAAATGGACAAAACTAACATTTCCTAAGATGGGCCCTCCAAGAGAAAAGGAGTGCCCATTATTAATGGTATAAAATAAATTCATTACTGCTAAGAGACAGAATGTTTCATTCCCCAAGAAGACATAATTATTGTGACATTTACTGACCAGGAAAGTGGGTCAGAGGAGAGGACATCCTATTGAGACTTTAGGTGAGAGTAGCATGGAAGAATGGGGAAATAGTAGGATCCACAGGGTCCTGGAAACCTACAAGAAGAACTTTATGACAGGCGGATCTGGGTCTTGGGGTCCTCCTCAAACTAAGGCACCAGCCAAGGAGAATATAGGCAGTAAACTTTGAACCCCTACCAAGACCTAGCCGACAAACAGGATATTCTCCACCGGTGAGTGGAGAGTGAGATCTGACTCTCTCACGAACTCTGGTGCCCCTTTTCTGACCACGTCCCCTGGATGGGGAGGCCTGGCAGCAACCAGAGGAATGATAGAAAGTTACCAAGAAGAGACTCGATATTCTAAGAGCATATATAGGGGAGGAGGTCTCCCTCAATCACAGACATAGGGGAGGGGAGAAGGGGGGAAGTGGGAGGGAGGGAGGAATAGGAGGAAACAAGGGAAGGGCTAACAATCAAGATGTAATATGAATAAATTAATAAGAAAATTTATTACAAATAAAAAATGACATTTACTGAAACATACAGTTTCAAACACACTAGATAAGCCTTAATTGGTCAATCAAAAATACTAAAAATATAAATCCCTCTCATTTCATCATATTTTAAAGCTACCTTTTTAAAAGCGATAGACTATGTTAGTGAAGTAAATACATAAAATACACTAAGAAAAGAATCAGAGACTAAAGGATTTGCCCAGTTGGTACAGCCCTTGACTCAGGAGCATGGGCACACAGGTTCAGCGTTTCTTAGAAAGTGATGATGCATCTGTAATATCTGCTATGGTGAGGGCAAGCATCCCTGGTGCTTTGTGCTTTCTTAGTGAGGTTCTCATCCAATGAGATACTCTGTCTCAAATCAAAAGTAGAAGTCACTTCAGAAATGAGACCTGAGGATTCCCTCTGATTTCCACACATACATGCAACCCCATGTAAACACGCCTAAAAATATACACACTGGAACACACACACACAGACACACACAAAGACAAAGAAAAGTCAGTTATAAGTAATCTTGATCTAATAGTTACATACAGAATTCTCATCCAAGCATGTCATACTAAAATCAATATCCTAAACTAAGTGAATTACAGCCCAGAAAATTAATCAAGATAATGATAATAATCAGAAGTATTCCTTCAGCAAATTTCTATTGTTTGAACTCATGTATGAAGGATTTCTATGAAAAAACTCATGCATTTACACACTGAAAAATTCTTTGAAATACTGATTTTTCAATAGAAACCCAAATTGTCATGATAAACGGCAATGAATTGCAATCTAACTAGCCATTTTAACAAGCTTTATGAATGTATGCTTTTAAAAAACACCTATATTATGTCCATTGATATTTGCTTTCTCATCAGTGTTGTTCAAGTCTCATATTTTATGTTATTTATTGTGGGTATGTGTGTGTGTACATGTGTCCCTATGCAATACATACTCACGCTTTGTGTTTCCAATAGTTTTAATGTGCTACTTAAAAAAAACTGGTTATGTCCTAATATATGAACAGAGAGACTGAATGCAAATTACATCAATGAAGCCATGATGTTATATAAAATACTAATCTAAAATTTGAGTAAGCCAGGTGTGATGACATACAACTGTAAACACAGCACTAGGGAGGCAGAAGCAGGTGAAGCTCTATGAGTTCAAGGCCAGCGTCTACAGGCAAGGCTACACAGAGAAACCCTGTCTTGAAAAAAAAAAGGTAATAATTAAAACATAAAATTATCCTTGAAAAATAGAGAAATGATATTTAAATTCTTTCAATGCTTTAGAAATAAATATTTTTGTGAATATAATCTATATGAACTAAGGTGCCATATACAACATAGAGGATTAACTGTCTATTATAAACATGTAATCATTCCAACATTATATCTCCTATTAAATGACAGATCAGCTAAGAAGACTAAAGATTAATTTTGATGACCCCATACACCAACTATCGAACTTCTAGGGTTTACAGTTAATTTGACAAGTTAGCAAATTTTTGTTTTTGCTTTGCTTTGCTTTGGTTTTCGGTTTTTCGAGACAGTTTCTCTCTCTAGTGTTGGCTGTCATGAACTCACTTTGTAGGCCAGGCTGGCCTTGAACTCACAGAGATCTGCCTCCCACTGCCTATCTGAGTGCTGGGAGTCCAGGAATGCATCACAGTGCTATGTTAAAGCAATTTTTCTTTTACAAAAATAATGTATTTCTAGTTCCAGAACATATTTCCACTTTCCATAATTTATCACAGTTGAAATTACATGTGCAACAAAAGTAACTTTTTAGGAAAAATCTCTACTAAGTATATAATCTATATTATTTTCCATTAAATAAATGGATTTATTTTATCATGTGTCCTCTATATTTGCAATACAATGATGCTAACACTATTTATGTCTCTAGAAATAATTACCTTAACTCATTTATAAGGATTTTACTAAGTCTCACATTTTCAGATTGGTAGATGAAAATGAATATCAAAATATGATCACCTGAATGAAACTTCATGAATAGAAATAATTAACAGAAAATTTTCTTGTTCAGTAGTTTAGATAATACTATTAAAATGTGATAACTATGTTTCTCTGTTGTTTAAAGGTCAGTAAAACTGTAGAATTTTCTAATATGCAGATATATCTTACACCATTTTGTTTTCTTCTTTTTATGCAAAACTATGAACTTCTATAAACCATAAACTTCCCTTAAGGCAAAGATATAATATAAAATCTATTCCATTTTAAAAAGCAGTTTTTCTTCACTATTTCCCTATCTCATTTTAATAAACATTCACTGGTTTACCTTCAGTAAGAATCAATCTTGCTTTCCACACTAGCAGTACTGCATTGAACACAACATCCAGACACAGCGTGTACACATCTCACATGTAATCATGACACAAATAGAAACAAATGGCTATGGGAAAAAAATCTAAATTGAGAAGCTTCCAATTGGGGGGGAATAGAAGTTATTATTGATATACTTTCGAGATTCCAGTACTATTGTGTGGATTTTGAAGTTGTAATTGTTTGTACAAGGATAGGGTAGATTTCTTTAACAGTTTTTTAATGAATGCATCTGCATATATACATACATGTATGTATGTGTGTGTGTTTATGTACACACATACAGTTACATTACCTGCTTTTGCCTTTTAAACATTAATACTAAAGAAGGCAAGCACTACCAAAATAGGCTGTACAAAGGATTTAAAACCACATTAAAAGTGGTAAGTGATGAGAGTTAGAAGAAGTAGATTAACACACTGAAGAAATAAACAAGGTTTCTTGGGTAGTTCTTATGAAAAGTAGCATTTATAATTAATTTTTAAATAATATCTAGGATTTTAACGTTGGGAATAAGAAACACATTCCTGAGTTGAAATTTCAAAAGGTGCTTAAAGATACAGCATTTATATGGTTTACTGAAAAACTGAAATATTTGGCAAGTCAAATTGAATTTGTTGGATATTTTTTGCTCATGTTCATGTAGCTGCTGTTTTCTGTGTGCATCCATTGCTTGTTGATGCCCGAAGAGATTACCAGATCCTTTGTAGATGTATTTCTAGGCAGTTGTGAAGCACACACTCTGGTGAGCAGTGAGAACTGAACCCAACACCTCTGCAATTGTTAACAAATACTCCTAACCACTGTGCCATTCTCCAGATTCTTTCATTCCTGATTTTATTTATTTTTAATTAATGTCTTGCTATGTAGCCCTGGCTGGCATGGATATCACTGTGTAGATCAATCTTGCTTCTAACTTATAATGATCCACTGATTTCATCCTCCTGAGTGTTAGGATTAAAGGAGTAAACTCACCATTCCCAGCCAGCATGTGTATTTAATATTTGCCTAATGAACAGGCCCATGTTTTTAAACAGAGGAATGATATTATCAAATCATTTCTTCCAAAATGTCAATTGGGAAAATACGTATGTATTTCTTAGTCATCATGTTGTTAGGAAGCCACATTTCGATACCACAATGGTATGGAATGTACGTTTGAGCTTGACTTCTTCAATCTTTTTGGCGTTTATTTTTTTAACTTAAAATATTTTGATCATATTATTCCTCTCTACCAACTCCTTCCAGATCTTTTTCCTCTTCCTACTTCCTAAAGTTCTTTCCACAAAAATACAAACAATAACTGATTAAACAATACCCCCAAACCAAGAAAACAAAAATAAAACCATACTCAAAAAAAAAAAAAAAAAGAAAGAAAGAAAGAAAAAAAGAAAGAGAAAAGAAAAAGAAACTGCAGACAAGTAAAAGGGTACACATGCAACTATACAACTATAACAGCAACCATTGTGGAGCACATTATATGTTGATTACCATGTGTCTATCTTGGTGGTTTATATACCCAGTGTCACTCACTGAGAAGTGAATTGTGTGCTACCAGCAAGTATGACCTATAATTTTATTGTTCACCTTTACCCGAGAGATTACATTTTAATTAATTAGTTCATTCATTCATTTTTAAAAATATGTAACAAGATAAAATATTAGAGGAAAAAACAAAAGCTATTGAAGTTGGGTTAAGACAATGTACCAGAAGGTAGAGAGCCCAAAAGAAGGCACGAAGGTCAGAGACCTATTTGTTTTTCTTCAGGAAGCTCATAAACGCACTAAACTAGACGCCATGATATAAGAGCAAAGGACCTAGTGAAGATCTATGCAAGCTTTGTTATGCTGCTCCTGTCTCTGTGAGTTCATATGAGGTTCGCTCATCTAGATTGAGCTGGGCTTGTAGTCTTGGTGTCCTACACACCCTCTGGCTCTTACATCCTTTCTCCTTCCTCTTCCAAGAGATCCCCTGAGATCTTGTGGGAGCATTTGATGGAGACATCCTATTTAGAATTAAGGATTTCAAATTCTCTCACTCTGTATAATGTCAGTTCAAATCTCTTGCAAGAGGAAGCTTCTCTGATGATATCCAAAGATTAAATGGAAAACATTATGATAGAAGTGGTAGAGAAAATAAATTTTATAAAATGCAGGTTAGCTCTCTCATTGCTGTGTAGTCTAGAGGTATTTTCTGATGATGAGTGCACAGGTAAGTTCCACTTAAGGAAACATTTTCCTGAGATTGAATCCAATGTTGAGGATCATTTCTGTTTTACATGCGGAAATGCAGCATGATCGATTTCAGAAATAACTAATAATACCAGTTCCTTTCCCATGAACTGATGAAATCTATTTTCTGTTTCTTGAATC
Source organism: Acomys russatus (assembly GCF_903995435.1). Taxonomy (NCBI): domain Eukaryota; kingdom Metazoa; phylum Chordata; class Mammalia; order Rodentia; family Muridae; genus Acomys; species Acomys russatus. Next base: position 7,147,106 of record NC_067164.1, on the reverse strand, counting down.
TGGACTTGTACTAAATATAGGCTTCCAACCTCAAATGTCCTTCAGATCTAGTTCTCATGGATTTTTTTCCCCATGGCCATCTGCCTATTCCAGAATTCTTAGGATCGTCCTATGGAGGAACTGCATGACGAGCAAGAAGAACAGGGTCAATTTTGTTGTTTTTTATAGTTAATAACCATATCGTGTGGATGAGTACAACGTAAATTTGTTCAACTTTCTAAATCATATTCACAATGCAGTCACCCTGAACAGTGAAATAGACAAAAAGTTGATGATGTAAAACACCACTTTTTTTTTCAGCAAAACTTAGCTAAAGCAAAATAAAACAACTGTTTTCTTCTATTTAGAAAATATGCTTGTCAGTATATATGTTCATTTATGGGATCAAGAAGGTACAATAAAAGCATACTCCATTTAATTCTCATTCATGTGCTTATTGACAGTAAATTGACCTCTAACTATTCTTATTTGAACAAGATCTGTGTTCAATAGTAAGCACAATTTTTTTTTTCAGTGTGAAAATAGTCATACAATGAAATAAGCAAAACTCCACGGCAATAAACTGTGTCTCCTGCCATTTTTGTTCTCTTTCTTAAGAAGGAATCCTGAAATAGATAAGATATTAAAAAGCCTGCAACTGAAATAAGAATGTGCATGACTATTATAAAGGATGTAGACATGAACATGAATCAACAGAAAGTAGCATTAGCCAACCTGAGATAGTAGTCAACATTCACTGTTGCTATGAAACCAATGCCAAAGTATAAAGTGTGAGGCCTGAGAAGTGAGTCATTCTAGTGATTTGACACACTGTGTACCACAATGTTACATACAATCACCAGGTTTTAAATATTAACATTTCTCAGTTTAAAAGTCATGTACACATGTCTCAATAGTAGACCTTTGTACAACTGGATGAAGAACATAAAGGTTAAATGTATAGAAACTATTTAGTCTGCTTTGTGGTTTGAAAATAGTTGGATTCTATAAAGCATAAAAAAATAAAACAGGGTTCCTTGGTAAAAAATGTTCTAAATTGGAATGCATTAGATGTTATTAGTCTAGTAGATCATACATTTAACTGCATTTGTGTCATTACCAGCGTTTTATAACTACTTCTCATTGTAGAAGAAAAATAGGAGTAATAATAGAACTATATAAAATAATGAACCTTAGGGACAAGATATTTGTTGTATATAATTTGCTAAAACAACCAAATAAAAGACTGCATTTAATACTACACTTAATGTGGATAGCATAAAAGTTAATTTCATTCCAGAAATCCATTTTATATATCTTTTTATTTTTTATTTCTTTATTTATTTTTGTTTTTCGAGACAGGGTTTTTCTATGTAGCCTTGGCTGTCCTGGACTCAATTTGTAGACCAGGCTGGCCTCGAACTCACAGCGATCTGCCTGCCTCTGCTTCCCGAGTGCTGGGATTAAAGGCGTGCCCCACCACGCCTGGCTATATATTTTTATTTTTTAAAATCATGTACAGCTCCATGTGAAAGGACACACACACACACTCATATATGTGTGCAATATATACAGTTGAGTGGAGAGTGTGATATGACTTTCTCACGTACTATGGTGCCTCACATTTGACCATGTCCCCTGGAGGGGGAGACCTGGTGGCACTCAGAGGAAGGACAGCAGGTAGCCAAGAAGAGACTTGATACCCTATGAGAATATATAGGGGGAGGTAATCCCCCTCAGGAACAGTCATAGGGGAGGGGAATAATGGGAAAATGAGGATGGGGGGGGAATGGAAGGATACAAGGGATGGGATAAACATTGAGATGTAACAAGAATAAATTAATAATAATAATAATAATAATAATAATAATAATAATAATAATAATAATAAAAGTATGCAATTACATATGTTAAAATTTGCACTTACTGCAAATGTATTGCAACATGTAATATTATGCATATACACAAAGACAAGAAAAGATTGATACAGAACATATAAAATAATATGGTTTCAAACGAACTATCATGTTCTCCTCAAGATAAGATTCAAGGCTGATGGCAAGGTCGTACATTATCTCGCGTCCTCTTATCTCTCTTGTCTCATATCTCCTAAAACTTACCATTAAATTATTATCTTTTATCAATTAATTGCTTCCTCCCTTTAAAAATGTCACGACACCTGTTCTTGCTCTGAGGACCTAATTCTTGAAGTCCTTATGTGAGAGTGTTTAATGAAACCATGTGTCATTATTCACAATTATGTTTCATTTTTCTCTAAATGTATGAGGGATATTGTAGATCTCTGGCTTAATATTTCCAAGGTGGAAGAAGACTTAACTTTGAACAATGAAATGGGAGTAAACTTAGCTAGTTGATTAATGGGTTTATCTGCTTTCTTCAAGTTTTCTTTGAAATATATGTGTACTGTTGGAAGTAAACATTAATACAAAATGCCTATTGCCCTACACTCAGAGTAATGGCAAGAGCACAGACCATACCCACTTTGTGTGGACACAGACTATGTCAGCAAATGATTTTATTTTTACAAATGAAGATTTTTGAATTTTTGTGGATCATTATTGATTTTCAGAAAATATAGTTACTTTTTACTTAGTCTGTTTCTGTCATTATAGGACATACCATTTTTTTCTGATTATTTCGTATTCTTCATTTGTAGTCATTTGCACGCTTTTTTTGTGTGTGTGCACACATTCATAAGCTCATAAGCATATATTTACATTTGCATATGAAGGCTAAAAGATGTACCCTAGCTGGGCTGTACTCTTCTTAGTTTTTTTGTTTTGTTTTGTTTTGTTTTGTTTGTTTGTTTATTTGTTTAGACAGGTTCTCTCACTGGCCTAAAAACCATCAATTAGAATATTTTGCCTAAGGAATCCACAAGTATCAACTCTCTGAGCACAATTATCACAGGTATACTCCAGAATTCCCTGTTTGCTTTTCCACATGGCTTCTAGGAATCAAATACTAATTTATTGGCTGTACCTAAATAATTGTGCCCCATCCCCTGCACAACAGCTTGAAGACACTCTGGGTAACTTTTCTTCATGCATTAGCTGACCCTCGTGTGTTCTTCAAACTGATTTGATTTTTATTTTGTTGATTAATGCTTTCCTTGAGTATGGATTGATGTAATTTTCTTTATATTTAAATAATAGGAAACCGGTGACATTTTTAGAAAATATCCACTCTTGAAATTCTTAAGGTCCTGGTGTTTTACTTTCATTGGAACTTGTCCTGAAATATTTTTTTTACACTCTCCTCCTCTTTGACTATAGCCTTGTTCTTTATGTTCACTTTTCAGTATTTTTTTCCATCACAGTTGAAGGAAACAGGTCTTAGGGCCTTTTGGCACCCAAGTTTATTAATGGTGGCAAAAAGCTTCTGGGAGAGCATGATCACCAGCCCTGGGATAAAGCCACAAGTGATTTACTCATGCTCTTGTGGAAAGCATCCCATTCATACCCACACCAGATGGTTGGCCCTGATTAGACCCAGTAAGTAACAGAGAAAAATTGAGAGCAGAACAAAACATCTGAAAGTGAGACAGGACTTGGTAAGGTAGAGGATGCAGGATGATTGTGTGTAAGAGGAGGATGAGAAAAGACGGGGTTGTGCCTCTGTGGAAGACAAACATGGATGAGACTATCAAATAATATATAAAAATAAATTAGCATGGCACTAGAGAAATGGTTGAGTGTAGAAGGGTTAATGATCTTCCAGAAGACCTGAATTCTGTTCTCAGTGCTCAATGCAGAAGGCTCACCAACACCTGCAATTCCAACTTCCAGAAATCAGATGTCTTTATCTGGCCTCCATGACACAAACATGCTAGTACATACAAAATGCAGAAATACACGAACATACAAATAATGAAGTGGTTTTAAGGTAAAAAAGTAATTAAACTGGGACCACCATATGTGAGAAGGACCATGATTTTTCTCACATCTCATCATCCACTATTATCATGTAGATCTCTGAATACCTTTGCACTTCTTCTGCCTTACCTTTAGAGGGTGAGGTAAGGGAATATTAATTGAGAACATGGATACTCTGGCAAGAGATCACATCCAAAAACCTTTTAGGTTTCTGTGGTCCAGCTGGAATACAGACTAGCCTTTAATCCCAGGTGACAAAGGCAGATCTTTGAATGCAAGGCCAGCTTGTTATAGAGCAAATTTCAAGTGAAGAAGAGCTTAGGTGCAGGAGTGATGGTACATGCCTTTAAGCCCTACACTCAGGAGACAAACATGCCTATCTCTGACTTCTAAGCAAGTGCCGTTTGGTCAGTTTAGTTGTGTCAGTGAGTTGAGAGGCAGTGCAGTGGAGTTGAGTTTTTTCATCACTTCACTGTAGTTCAGCAGAGGCAGTTGAAGTCAGAGAGAGAGAGAGAAATAAAGAGGAGGCAGTTTTGCTGGGAGAGTTGTACAGAGACACATTGAAAAGAGAACAAGCTAGACATAGGTGAAGACAGAAGGAGCCAGATTTTAGAACAGATTGCTAGAGTTAGTTAGTATAAGGTCAAAGTGAGCAATTCAGTAAAAACTGATAAAAAAAAATCTGGTTGAATCAGTCAGCTTGGAGAGGAGTTTGAGCCAGAACACTTGAGTTGAACTAGTCAGCCAGAGTTGAGAAAGGAGTAGAAAGGGTGACCTTATTTCAGACACTAAAATTTTTTTTTTAATTGTAAAGATTCTAGAAGTTTCCAGGACCAGGTTTTGTTTAGCAGATGGAGGCAGTAAGCTTCAGAGACAATAATTAAATTGGACAAATAAATGATATATTAACATCAGAGTACCTTGGAAATGCAGATCTAAGATTGCTTGGCATCTTTCCAGGCAGAGGTGTAGATGTTGCAAGCAGTCTCCAACAAGAGAGGTTGCTAATATAACTAGTATTTTTCCATATTAATCATTAGAGTAATAGAATCTGATAAAGGACTGAGGGAAGTTCTGTTACTCAATCATACCAACTCCATTAGCTTTTTTGGGTTACTGTTTTGGAAGTGGCAACCAACTTTTTTTTTTTAATTTTTTATTATTAATTTATTCTGGTTACATCTCAATGATTATCCCATCCCTTGTGTCCTCCCATTCTTCCCTCCCTCCCCTTTTCCACTTATTCCCCTCCTGTATGACTGTTCCTGAGGGAGATTACCTCCCCCTGTATATGCTCATAAGGTATCAAGTCTCTGCTCGGTAACCTGCTGTCCTTCCTCTGAGTGCCACCCAACTTTTTATTGATATGTTTCCACTTCATAATTTATATTTTAATATATGTGATATGGCTAAGGACCCTATTAAAAACTATGTATGAGGTTACTGATACTTTGGAGCTAAAGTTAGGACAAGAAAATTAGGGTAATGTTTCAATTACATTTATGTTCTGATTATCACCACGGCAAAGGGAACATAGACCTGGAAGAATGTGTTGTGGCTTCAAGTATCAGAAGGAGCATCCATAATGGTGAGGAAGGCACAGCAGCAGGCAGCTAGGGAAGGGGGCTGAGGTTTCCCATCCTCAACCACAAACACAGAGTAGAAACAACAACCCTTAAGGGGGGATGTTATAGACACTCAGAACCAACCTGCAGTGATGAACCTCTTCTGGGAAGCCTCCACCTTCTGTAGCTTCCATAATTGCCCAAAACCACTAACAATGAAGAATCAGTTGTTCAACCACTTTAGTCTACCGAACACACTTCTCATTCACCCATAGATAAATGAAGGCATGTGAAGAATTATCCCTCCTGAAGGGCAGGGACAGAGCCACTTGTTATCCACATTTGTTACTGTATTTGTGGTGTTACTGTGTTATCCACACCCACATTACCCAATGCCCCATTTGAGCATACATATTTCAGTTATTGTTGCCAAAGAAATACCTCCCAAAACTTAGTAGAAATATTGAGACCAGCAAACATAATTTTCAATTAAAATGTGATTTAGAATTTTGAAAAAAAATCTTAAAAATCTCCTGAATATACAGAAAATTTTCCTTGTAAGAATAGTTGATAAGTCCTAAGGGAAAAATCAAATCAATAAAAGCAAATTCCTATCTACCTTTTGAAGTAAAACTTGGCAACACATTTTAAGATACATTTTGTAGCAAAGTATAATTTTTATCCTGAAAAGGGTGTTTTAAATTTTGGCTGGAATAGGAGGCTAAATCTATTTTTAATTTTGTTTCTCCAAAAATCAATAATTGGAATTTCAATTTTCTTTAAAGAATCTGAATTCTGTTTCTGTCTTTCTGAAGAAATAAACTTCCTGTGGTCTTTGACATATGATTTACAGGTTGTTGGTCTGAGACATTGGGGCAGAAAGTCAATAATCCTTTTTTGAAAATCCTGCTGAGACTGAGGATCATCTAATACAAGACATGCAATCAGAATCAATCCACCATTTAGGAGCAAATTTTCCTTTCCCTTGCTGGAGTCACCACCTGGGATGATTTCCCCAGAGCATCTCGTGTTTGTCATCAGAACTCACTGAAGGATAAAGAATACATGACTTTAAGCCCATGAGAAATGGTTGCTGTATGGTGCATCAATTGTCTAGTTTCAGTATAAAATGAAAAGGGCGAAACAGTTACTTGTTCTAATTGGAAACTGAAACGAAATGGTGTGAATGTGAAAGAAGGAACTAGTGTTTCACAAACACCCTTCCAAGGCCTGCTTTGCTCATACTAAGGCGCTGTTGCTTTTAATGTTACTTGACCTCCCTGAGGGCTAGATATGGACAAGATTAGAAAAACCAAAACACAAAAAGGAAACTCAGGGTCTCTAACAATTGTATCACTTGTATTTGCTAAGGAGGTTTGAAAACAGTCCTTTTTACAATCTTAAACTGCAACATTTTATGCACTTACAAAGAAATTTGATATCTGATTTTTCCCATACACAAGAGTATAACAGAAATATTATTTGGAATTCTGCTCACTGCAGTGGCTGTATGAAATTATTGGGTCGCACTGTTGAAAATGATGCAATTACTGACGTGCATCAAATGATCCTAAATGATAAGAGTTGATATTACAATACCCTTACATCATGATTTAAAATAATAAACTATTATCTTTACATATGCAAGATCTTGTAATAGTAGAAATCCACCAATATAAATGTGAGGAAAAATCAAATATAATTATACTTTTATATTGTACATTGAATTGTAAAATTAAAAAAGTCCTGTGTAATAAATAGTAACATGCTAGATATTATTTTAAAATATAATTTTTTTTCTTTTTGTAAAGATGTGTGTGTGCGTGTGTGTGTGTGTGTGTGTGTGTGTGTGTGTGTGTGTGTGTGTGTTTGGTTTTCTGCTGAGGCCAAAGGAGGGCTTCATATATCCAGTCGCTGAGGTTGCAAGAAGTTGTGAGCCATCTGACTTATGTATTACAACTGCACTGGAGCTCTCAGACAGCATAGCCGGCACCCTCAAACCCTGAGCCGTATCTCCAGCTACAACTACAAGTTTTTTATAAATATATGATATCATTTTTAAAAAAAACAAGTCATCAGAAATATAAGCTGGACATGGAGAAGCATGTCTATAGTCATTCTGATGTAGAGGTAGGTAAATGAAAAATTCAAGGACATTTTACAGAGTGAGTCTGATGCCAGCCTTGAGCTACATTAGTCTTTATCTAAAGCAAACAAACAAACAAACAAAAAACAAAAGGAAACTCTCTCTCTCTCTCTAAGTATATTTAATTTTTTAGTTGCTTAAGATTCAACCTTGTGAATAGTTACATGGTAAACATGTAAAACAGGTTTTTATATTTTTTCTAATTTTAATAACTATGTTAAAATCTTTTTATTAATTGCTGTAAATTAATAATATCCACTGAATAAATTAATAATCTAAATTTAATAATGCAAGTAATTAAAAAACATGTACTTTATTATATATGACTCTGGACAAACTACTAATTAACATAAAACCAATTATTAATAAATATATACCTGAATTAATTCCCTAAAAATATATCACATCGAATATGTGATACTGTTATTAGAATTCATACTTTTCTTCTGTTATCAGAATATATGGTTTATGAAATAAAAACATCAATGTCATGTATGAGTTACTTCTGTACAAATAGTTGGTCAGATAATCTTCTGGGATGTCAGATCACAGAAGATTAAATGATTTTCATCTTCTTGTGTGATACAACTTATTGGCCCCTTTGTTCTTGTGATTTTTAGCCACATCTCAAATAATAAAAAATATATATTAAGGTAATGGTATAAATCAAACAAAATTGATAACTATGAAGTAAGAAAAATTAAATTCATTTAGAAATAAATTACTGAAGCAAAGATGTAAGATAGAAGCAAATCATGCATTAACATGCTTTCTAACATGCCATTTAGCCAGATGTGATCAAGCAATTCCATTTGATGGCTCAGTGAGTAAGAGCACAGACTTCTCGTTCAGATGACTCTAGTTCAGTTACCAGCACTAACATTAGGCAACTTACCACTGCTTATAAGTCCAGTTCCAGCAGATGGAATCTAAAACTCTTATTTGGCCTCCTCAGGTACCTTTACTTACATGTCAGAAAAAGAGTGTACACACATAAATATAAACTAAGAAATTCTATTTGACACTACTCTCTCTTTTCCCGTTAGAACTTCTTTACAATTATAGAGGTGGAAATGGTACATGGCAGAGAATTCAGGTGCAATAATTATCTGTCACTTGCTAGCTGAAATTATGATTGTCTTTGCTGATTTTAATCAGGGTGAAACTGCTTGTCAAGATGGCATTCTCTAATAGCTACAGAAAAATAAGTTATACTATAAGATATACAAGATATGTAGTTTCCAAAGATAATGGAAAATTTGAAATTCATTGAAACAGGGGGAAGGAGTCATTCTGTACAATGAAGAAAAAATAATTTTTTTCTTCTTGAAGCTATACATGATAATGACTGACAATGTCTATACACTCAAAAAATAAATAGAACAAGACAAAAACATATTCACTGAAGGAAGTCACAGAGTGAGCTTTCTTATAAATGTTTTCAGTTATGTGAAAAATGTGAAATGTCCAGAGGATTTTAGAAACCTACAAGAAGAATACCGTAGCAGGTGGATCAGGGCCTAGGCAGGTCTGTTCAAACTGTTGCACTAACCGAGGACACTACAAGTAATAGACATTGAACCCTTAGTCAGAGTTAGCTAATGGACAAGACATCCTCCACAGTTGGGTGTAGAGCAAAGACTAACTCGGACATGAACTCTGGTGCCCCATATTTGACGACCTCCCCTTCGTGGGGAGCCATAGTGGCACTCAAAGAAAGAATAAACAGGCTACCAAGATGAGACTTGATAGCCTATGACCATAAAGTGGGGGATGAGACCCCTCTCGGTCATAGACCTAGGGGAGGGGAATAGTGTGAAAGCTGGAGGGAGGGAGGAACAGAAGGATACAAGTGATGGGATAACAATTGAGTTGTAATCTGAATAAATTAATTAAAAAAAGAAAAATGTGAAATGTGTACTTATTTGTAAGGTGTTGATTTAAAATTAAGTAAAATATTAGTATATTGACAGAAGAGTCATATCTTAACACAAATGCTGCAAATGGTGTGTATTTATATATATTCATACTGATCCAAAGCCTGATATTACTCTATATTTGTAATATTTTATAAGAAAATGAAAGAAAGTAGTATAGAAAACATTTAATACTTTCTTATTTTTGAAAGCAAGGTGTGTACGTTATAATTTTCTTTCTGTAGCATCCTGTGCTAATCTATAATTATAGGCTTCACTCTGCAGCACTTGTCAGCAATGATTTACTGGCTACTGAAATAAATGATTTGTGATCACTGTGGATGGTCAGGAGTCAGCCAACTTACAAATTTTAAAGCTAAATGCTCAGTGTACAGGGAAGTTTATTCTTCAAACCCAGTACAACTACCTTGCACATTTTTAACAGAAAACTACTATTCACATAACTTCATTCAAAAAAGTCTGTCTATTCCTAAAAGTCATAAAAAGCCACCAATTCCCTCAATCACTATGGGTTTTTAAAACTTTAATTAATCTCTCCATTTGATATTCTGGGATTAGCAATGAGTTTGATTGCTCTTAATCAATGATGTACTGCAGCTATAAAGATGAGTGATCAGATGCCCAGTGGCAGAGACAAAGGAACTTTAACCTGTCAGTCATTCACTGATTAATTAAAGCTGCAGGCTCGTCAAAGATCTTTGGAGAAGGTAAGGTTTAATTTGAAATTCTGGTTGAAACCGTGATCACATGATTTGTGATTCTGAATTTGTATATTCTACATAAAAAAAACCAAGAACATTTACTAATGATATATTTAGATGTATGTTAAATTGTGAAAGGATTTTAAAAATTCACTTGACTTGATATAATAGGTCGTACACGGGGTAATGTAAATGTATTCTACTCTGTCTTTATGAAACATGTTGATCTTTTTGAACCACATATCTCTATATAATTACTTTGGCTTAGTCTGGTATAAGATTTTGAGATGGAGTGACTTTATGTTATTCAGGATTAAAGTAGAAATTACAATAAAAATACTGAGGATCAGGTTAAATGTGCCATGACAAGAGAGGTAAAGATGTCATGATAATCACTAATTGTCTATCTGAAACAACGAATTGTACAGAATCTTTATCCTGCAGTTCATGGCACCTGGAAATAGTTACTTGCAGGAAGATCATCTATTCATCACTGGACTTTGTGGTAATTTGAATAGGAATGGCCCTCACAGGCTCCTTTATTTGAATGCTCCGGAAGTGGTGCTGCTTGACAGGGATTAGGATCTATGGCCCTCTTGGTGTAGACTTTTCATTTGGACTGGCCCAAGCCAGACCTAATTGCTCTTTCTTTTTGCTGCCTTCAGATCCAGATATAGAAATCACAGCTACCATATGTGTTGGCATGCTACCATGCTGCCCTCTGTGATGATAATGGAGTAAGCCTCTGAAAGTGTAAGTAAGCTCCAGTTAAATGCTTTCTTCTATAAGAGCTGACTTGGCTATGGTGTCTCTTCATAGCAATAGAACAGTGACTAAAACAGAAGTTGGTACCAGCAGTGGGGTATTGTTGACAAGCCTGGCCATGGTTTTGGTTGGCCAAATGTCGACTGTGGTACTTTGAGTTAGGAAAACAGGTGAAAGCTTTAATCAGAGATTAATGCCCAATATTAGTAGGAATGTGGAAGACAGTGGTGCTGAGAGCAATGTGTTTTATTAAGACCCAGCATAGAAAGTTTCAGAGGAAGGAATATCTTTTTTTTTTTTTTTTTTTTTTTTTTTTTTAGTTTCTTTTTAACAATCCCTTTAATCACTCCCATCTCTCCTCCTAGTCCCACCGTCATGTTACCTATCCACCCCTCTCAATCTTCTCAGAGAAAGGGAGGCCCACAAGAGGTACCAATGGCCCCTAGCAAATTAAATTAAAGCAGGGCTAAGCACAGCCTCTCCCACTGGGGCCTGACAAGGTAGCCCAGCCAGACGAAAGAAACCCAGAGGCAGGCAACAGAGTCAGAGACAGCCCCTATCACTCTTAGGGGGCCCCAAGATGATCATGTTGAACATTTGTTACGTATGTGTAGGGTATCTAGCCCTTGCATGCTCTTTGGTTGGCAGTTCAATCTTTGTGAGCCCCCATGGGCCCAAGTATGTTTATTCTGTGGGTCTTTTGGTGGTGTCCTTCAGTCCACAAGCTCCCTCCATATGTCCTCCCACTCTTCCACAAAACTCCCTCAGCTCAGCCTGTTGTTTTGCAGTGGGGCTCTCCATCTGTTTCCATCAGATACTAGATGAAGCCGCTCAGATGACTGTTAACCCTAGGCTCCTGTCTGCAAGCATATCAGAGTATCATCCATAATCACAGTGATTGGCGCTCTTCCATGGGGTGGGTCGCTAGTTGGGCCAGTCACTGATTTGTTGTTCCTTCAACTTCTGCTCCATCAAATCCCTATCTTTTTGTAGGCAAGACGGATTTTTCATCGAAGGTTTTACAAATGGGTTGGTGTCCCCATCCCTCTACCTAAAGTCCCACCTGGCTGCAGGAGGTTTTGACCTCAGGCTCTTTAACCCCTGCTCTTAGTAGTCTCAGCTAAGATTACCCACATAGACTCCCAGGAATCTCCTCTGTCCCAGAAGTATCCACCACAAAATCCATTCTCTTTCCTGGTCCTTTTCTCCACTGTCCTCACTTGATCTGCACATCAGTTACCCTCCCCACCCACTCTCCCACCGAATTCCCCCCTTCCATCAACTTCCAATGTGTGTTTTATTTTCTCTTCTGATTGGATTATTTCTGGTATTAAATATTAATTTGGCCTAATGTGTAAATATGGTGTACATATATTAACAACAAAAATTGGTATGATTCTGAAGAAGGGCTTACATAAGATCCTACTTAAGCCTACTTAATAGCCCTGCTAACTGTAAAACAGTTAAGATATATGATATAAAGATATGTGAAATAAAATTTGAATAGGCTACTTTATGAATCGAATAAAAGGAAGACATTAGATGGATGAAGGCAGGGTTATTTTCCTGACTCACTGTATGCTTAGAAGTGAGACTTGATTTTGAGTTTATAAGAATTAAGAAACATTTTGTAAATGAAGTCCTTAAAGTCTGAGATTAAATAGTTTTTAATACATTTTTCTAAATCCATGATGTTACTGCGGGATTTGAGACATTGTTATATGATTTGTGTGCATTCTTTTCTTTCCTTACATGAAAACGTATCGTTTTCCATGTCACATGATGTACAACTTTTGGATCAGTTATCGTAAAAACACAAGCTGCTTACTTGAATAACACACAAGCATCTTATATTGAATGGTTATAAGATTAAAGGTGATTGTGATTTATAACACCTGTAAGACACTGTGAGTTGAAAGAGAAGGGTTATAAGCAGAGCCTGTGCTGTTTCCTGTGGTGCGGTAGTAGTTGATACAGCAAAAAGGTTACTGCCATTCATTTAAACAAAATGGGCACTTTATGTACCTTCACTGTCAGACAAGATGCAATTGAGCAGTGCTTTTGTTGAACATTATAAAGGGCACGAGCGATGGGGGTGGGAATGAGGCAAGGAGGGAGAAGAAAGCTATTTCATCTATTGATAGCCAACGCAAGAGAAAAAGCTTTCTGTCTCTGGCTTAGTAGCAAGTGACTTTTTCAATGACCCCAGCAGTTTCTTCACAAAGAAAATGTTTCTAGGTGGGCGATTCAAAGGTTTATTATCATCTCAATGGGGAACTAAGAAAAAATATTGCAGCTCCTTTGGAGACTAGTATGTTGTTTTGCTGGGCAGAGTGTGGAAGAATCATAGTTCCTCTATTAGTAACCAGGATCTCCTGATTAGAATGTATTCCAATTGCATGTGACTGAAGAGTGCATTCGAACTATCCTCCTGCTTAAGATGGATGGAACAATGATTCGAGTAGATATCCATTTTTCTCTAATGTATTTATTTAAGATTAATGAAGAAAAATGTTTTTGATGGTAATTATTGGATATTTTTTGAGTAAAATTATAATAACAAGTATCATAACCAAGAATTTGAATTGCTTTATACTAAAATGAAATACTTGTCGAATATTTTCCTGTTTTTAAATATCATACTATTTCCAAAATACCTAATAATCACCATTAAAACTATGTTTATTTCACTATTTATATTTTATACTAATTACTAGTCATATATTTAAAAATTACCTAATTGATTTCTAATGACAAATTTATAGGTGACACAATTATTACCAAGTTAGAATAATAAGTAGAGCAACAAAATATTTTATTATTGGGTCTATAAAATATTTAAAGTTTTATTTTTATATAATATAAAATAAATAAAATAGTGTTTGGGTAAGGTTTAATCATGACTTTCAGGATATAAACTGACATCATTATCTAAAAATAATTATAGTTTAGTTGTAAACCACATTTGAAAGGAAGTGAAATATTATGTTTTACAGTTATTATCTAACTAGTATACTTGTTAACCACCATAGAATATTTGATTATATAATTTTCATAACGTGGATATTCAAAATTAATTTATTGAATCACAGCTAAATAATTTTTTGACTCATTTGGAATATTAAGCCAAGTGAAATAAAGTGACAATTGTTACTGTGTTTTAAGAAAATAATAATAAACTATTTTCTGCATTTTGCTTTGTCTTATTCCACGACTCTCAAATTACTGGGTTGAATTAACTAAAAAATATGCAGAGATTCAACTTCCAAACTATAATAGTTACTATTATTTAATTGCTATAAAGAAAAAACATGACCAAGGCAACTTATAAAAGGAACTAACTAATTGAGAGCTTTTTTAGAGTTTTGGTGAGTGAGCCAGTGGTCATCATGGTGAGGAGCTGGGTGGCAGGTATGATACTGGGGTATTAGTTGGAAGCTTGCATCTGATCCAAACGCAGGAGGCAGTGAAAGTGCAAGGCTTGGCCTGACATAGGCCTTAAATCCCACGCCAGTGATACAGTTCTGCCAACAAGGCCACACCTTCCTAAACAGTCTAACAACTAGGGAACCAAGCACTCAGATATAGGAATCTAGAGGGCCAGTCACATTCAAAGGATCACTAGGACCAAACCCTGTTTCTTTGCAAGTAAAAGGAGGCATGAACAGACACTTTGTATTCTTTCCCTCTCAATATTATCTTCACGGTTGTGATGTCTTTTCTCAGTAATAAAATCCTAACTAAATACAGGTGATATGTATTTGGGGTTTCAAATTGTCAAGGCGAGCTAAATAATTCTATCATAAAATATTTGACACATGAAAATGTGAATTTGACTATTATGGAAATTTTATGTAAATAGAATCAAGATACATGGTATGTTAAAAGGGTTCTTTAAAGAAATAGAATTGATAGTATGAATATATGTATTTTTAATATATAATACACATATATTCTATGTTACATACATATTTCTTCATTATGGTATTTTATATAATATATTACAATAGTATATTACATATTAATAGTAGATTTATTTGATTGGATGATAAACATTCATTTGGGTAGTCCAACAATATCTGTCTCCCAACAAAAATCCATGTATCAGTTCAATGAGAGAGAGGATGCCTAAGCGATGACAAATCTGGTGCTAGAGATCTGAAGGACTCTCACAGAGTTGCTGGTCTTCAGTCTACATTGGACTCTCAAAGTACTAGACTCTCATACAGGATAAAGGAGAATGTTGCAGCGACCGTGGCTAGAGAGAGAGAGAAGGCAAGCAAAAAAGCAAATGCTCTCTTTGTCTTGTGCTTGTATGTGGGCTGTCACCAGAAGATGTAGCCCGGATTTAGGGTATGTCTTCTGACCTCAAATAACTCACTCAAGACAGCCGCCTCATAGGCATGCCCAGCCGGGTGAGGCTTAGTTGATTCTACAAGCTGTCAAGTTGTCAACTAAGTTTCATCATTGCCTGCGATGTGTTTTTGTTTAGTTTTCTCATCCAAAATATTTTGAAGATTTATCCTAAGGAAATAGTCTCATACTTAGTTGTCAACCTTATGCCTTGACTTATCTAACTAGTAGACTAGTTAGCCTCCATAGAATATTTGGTTACATAATTTTTATAACGTGGATACTCAGCATAAAACTAATTTATTGAATCACATATAAACAACTTTTGGCTCATTTGGAATATTAAGCTAAGTAAAATAAAGTGACGATTGTTACTGTGTTTTAGGCAAGTGATAAACTATTTTCTGCATTTTTGACAGCCAATGTAAATCTGGGGTCGTTACTATCAAAATTAAATTGTCTTGGATGGCCATAACAGGCTTGTATTACACAGTGATCAGTCTATGGACTGATCCCTTTCCTTTTGTATCTTACTTTTTCACAATGATGGCTATATAAATATGTGTGTGTACATACTTATACATGAACTTATGTTTACCCCTTTGAATAAGTGCACCAAACTTGTACTGCTGAATCACATAGTGATTTCTTTATCTATACATTATAAACTACCAAAGTATCTTTCAAAGCATCTTTACAAATGTATGTCCATATAGTCAATGCGTTACAATTTTTGCTGTCCTGACAACAGTAGTTATTACATGATTTTATTAAAGACATTCACTTGATATAAAGTGGTATCTCATTGTATATTTAATTGGCATTTTGTAACTAAAAATTTAACCCATTTCCATTTATTTTTTTATATTTGTGTGTGTTCTTTGAAGAAATATCTGACCAGACACTTTGATTAATTTTAATTGGATGGTGTGACATTTTACTTATAAAGTTTTATGATTATTTTAAAAATAAATCAAAGTGAAGTTTCCTCCTAAAATATAAGATTTGCAATTTTTCCAATTCTGCTACATGTAGGCTCATTTATTCTTTTGCATGTTGGATCATGAATCTAAAATATATGTTATATACTCACATTTCTATTTCTAGAGTTGAATTTTATGATACATAATATTGGTTCTTTTAGTAAAAATCCCACTTGAATTTGAAAGCATTATTACATCTGTTGCTTGCTGAATTAGTTTATCCTGTATTTTAATTTATTTTTAGGCTCATCCAAACTTGTTTTATTTTATTAATATATACTAATTGTGCATAATAATGAGTTATATGATGCAAATTCATATGTATTTGTATGGTTCTATGATCATAAACATATGCCAGTTACCCTCATTTCCCATCTCACTGTGATGCACTTCTTGTCCCTAATAGTGTCCCTGCTAATTTCACACACTGCCACTGCTAGACTCTGTATATGAGGAAAATGTGTAATGCTGATGCTCCCAGTTCTGGGTTCTTTATTCTCCTTCTAGGTTAGTGTGAAAGCAAAGTAAGCACACCTGGCTTCTTTCTTTATTGTTTCCACATTATGACTTCTTTCCTTCTTTTACTTCTTATTTATTTGTACTTACATTTGTAAATTATGTACATTTTTAAATGAAATATATATATATATATATATATATATATATATATATATATATATATATATATATATATATATATATATATAAAACACACATATTTCTGTCCACTCTAACAGTCTCTATTGGATTATGCATGACATTCAAAGTTATCACTGGAATCAGTTGGATAAATGCCCATCATATTTATGATGGTTTTATGTTTGTGGCATTTATTCTCTTCATTATTTGTTTAATCTCTGCTTCTTGCTTTATTCTCTTTGTACAATGCTTGAGACAATGTCTCCATAAAACTCAGACAGGCTTTAAATTGGAGATCTTCTTGACTCTGCCTCCTTAATTCTGGAATTGAAGCCATGTGCCAGGACATACATCTTATCCTTCATTTCCCCTATTTTTGGGAGGAGCAAGAGAAATAAGTTGTTAAATTTTTTTTACAGTGCTTTTCTTAGGTATTCCAACAAATGTATAAAGCTTATATAAATCCTCCCTTTAGTTACCTGGAATGGGACATCGTATCTGAATAAAAGTAACTTACATACCTATTTCAAGCCATTTGCTAGAGTGGCTGGCCTATCATGGCAAGGGGGGTAAAATCAAACAAGGCATTTCACATCATGGAAGGTAGGAAGCAGAGAGAGAAAAAGGTGGTGCTCGCCTGGCTTTCTCTAGATTTATCCTGAAACTCTATCCGAAACCTTTGTCTCTGACATGTTGCTAGCCACATTTTTTGTGTTAATTGTTTCCTAAGACACCTTTATAACCACACCCAGGGAGGTGCAGATTATCTCTTATGGCAACTCAAATCCAGTCACATTGACAATAAAGATTAACCATCATATCATGTTTCAAATATTGCAATAGCGTAATAACAAAGTGGCAACGAAGTCTCTCACCAACTCTGTGGCATAGTGATCAAGTTCCCAGACCACTTTTACACAAATGTTATAATCATTCAATATATTTTTGACATGAATACTTTCAACAATTACCTACTAAATGGTTTTGATACACTGGGCATACAGTTCTACTCTGCCTTCATTTAGTCCTTAAATATTCTTCATTTCTTTGTACAGGTCAGATCACTTTTACCCATAATGCATTCTTCCTTTTAATATTTTTGGTGGCAATTCAATACCACAACTGGAGAACTAAAAAAACAGATATTTTTTTCTTACGGTTCTGTAAGAACTTTCAAAATCAAGGTGTCAGCATGTTAAATTTATAATTAAATTTGCTTGTCTTCTTTGAAGCAAATTCCATTCTCCTATTTTTTATTTCTATCATCTATCTATCTTTCATTCATCTGTATCTATATATCACCTATCATCTATCTATCTATCTATCTATCTATCTATCTATCTATTAGCATTTACATGTTGTTATCTAATCTCTCTCCTCTGTCTCTGTTTATCTGACTCTGTCTCTCTGTCTCTGTCTCTGTCTCTGTCTCTCTCTCTCTCTCTCTCTCTCTCTCTCTCTCTCACACACACACACACACACACACACACACACACACACACACACACAGAGAGAGAGAGAGAGCGTGAGAGAGAGAGAGAGAGAGAGAGAATACTACAGAAACAAAGAGACAGAGTTCAAGCCCATGTTCCTGTTGAGTGACCTTTCTGTTGTTGCTGATAATTTATCAATACAGCCTGATAATGTTTATTATTAGGTCTATAACTATTATTACACCAGTATTTTTTAACCCATTAGAAATCAATCAAGACCCAGACGCATGTTATATTTTAAAACAGCCATACTTACCCTGGGGCAGAGCAGATATTAATCCCTTAAACTACTTCCCTTATTGGGGCAGATTTGGCATACCTACCCCAATCCCATGCCATCTGCTTCTAATAATTTCTATCAAGCTGCCTCCCATTCATAATCCCAAATACTTGATAATGTTCTTTATCTGGCCAAATCCTCCATTTCATGCCAGCCATGTGCTTCTCCACCTAACCCATTAAGCATTGTTCTTCCGCTCTCCTCTCCTCAGGTCTCTTTCTCCCATGATTCTGTCTGTCTCCCCAAGCCCTGGGACCTTAGCCATGCCTAGTCAATTTACCTTGCCTAGGTGGGATGGGCTTTTACTGCTCAAACAGGTAAAGTTCTCAGGCAAGGTACAGGTGGGTAGCAGAGACAGCAAGCAGTAATTAGCATCAAAATACACCAGAAGAACCCCCAACAATCTGTTATTCCCTATTTTGGAAAACTGAATGAAATAGACACATTAGTTCTAATTACTAAAAAATGTTTCTACTGTTACATTATTTACTGAGTAGATTTGTTAAAGGAACATTTCCTCAATACTCCCTTAATCCAATATCCAGATATTTTTAGAAGTTTTCAATGAAATGCTTCCTAATATTCTATGAAATAAATCTGTTGACCTTCTCAGGTTACAGTGCAGATAATGAAAGCATTTTCTTTACAAATGAAATGGGAGCTCCTTAAAGACCTCCAGCAATTGCTATCAGTAAATATTTTAGCTATTTAAACTGCCAGATAAAGACCTTTTTGATCCTCTGTAAAACTGTTTATTTACTGCCTGACAATGGATACTCCGGCATCTCACACCCCCATTAATTTCTCAGATACATCCTGTGGCACTTGTAATCCCTGCCATTGCTCATATGCTTAGATTGCTTTTCCTGTTTTTGTCTCACTTAGATTTCAGGATACCTCATCGCCATATTTTTTTTCTGTTTTTAGTAGCTTAAAAAATTAACTCTTCTCTAAATTCCTCTTTAATAGTTCCAGATGGGATACTGGGTTGTTTTTCTCTGTGTTCGTAAATCCCATGAAATGCATATGTCTATTAATAGAATACATATTCACTGTGGATATGTCCCTGCTTTTCCATATTATGGATTACACGACAACCTGTAAGAGTTTCTTGTTCAAAAAGCAACTTAAATAAAATCTGTTCTAATAGACACTCAGAGCACCTGTATTCTAACAGACACTCAGAGCACCTGTATTCTAACAGACACTCAGAGCCCCTATATTCTAACAGACACTCAGGCCCCTATATTCTAAGAGACACTCAGAGCACCTGTATTCTAAGAGACACTCAGAGCCCCTATATTATAACAGACACTCAGAGCCCCTATATTCTAAGAGACACTCAGAGCACCTGTATTCTAAGAGACACTCAGAGCCCCTATATTATAACAGTCACTCAGAGCACCTGTATTCTAAGAGACACTCAGAGCCCCTATATTATAACAGACACTCAAAGCCCCTATATTATAACAGATACTCAGAGCAACTATATTCTAAGAGACACTCAGAGCATCTATATTATAACAGACACTCAGAGCACCTATATTCTAACAGACACTCAGAGCCCCTATATTCTAAGAGACACTCAGAGCACCTGTATTCTAAGAGACACTCAGAGCCCCTATATTATAACAGTCACTCAGAGCGCCTATATTCTAAGAGACACTCAGAGCGCCTATATTATAACAGACACTCAGAGCCCCTATATTCTAAGAGACACTCAGAGCACCTGTATTCTAAGAGACACTCAGAGCCCCTATATTATAACAGTCACTCAGAGCACCTGTATTCTAAGAGACACTCAGAGCCCCTATATTATAACAGTCACTCAGAGCGCCTATATTCTAAGAGACACTCAGAGCGCCTATATTATAACAGACACTCAGAGCCCCTATATTCTAAGAGACACCCAGAGCACCTATATTCTAACAGACACTCAGAGCCCCTATATTATAACAGACACTCAGAGCCCCTATATTCTAAGAGACACCCAGAGCACCTATATTCTAACAGACACTCAGAACACCGGTACTCTAAAAGACATTAACAGCAACTATATTCTTTTTGCCATGCTTCTGCAGCCACATGTTAGCTCTCTTCCATTTCATTCTGAGGGTGAAAGTCAAACATGGAAGGATGAAGGGCTGCCTTCATGTAAACAATCAGTTTTTTTTTTTTTATTCTATTGAGATAATGCACTTAGTATTAAAGTTACTTTCCTCCGGATAAATCCTTTTGAAGAAAAAAAGTATCTTTTATTTATAATATTTTTTCATGAAAGCCTCTAAATCCCGATTATCTGTAATCTTAGCAAAGGGATTTGCTTTTAATTTTAAGAAAATACAAAATATATTATAAAATATTCCCTCTGTATAATCTTCTTTTGTTTTAATTCTCCAAAATAATTTAGCTCAATCAACCAATAAGTTCCACAGATAAAATAATTTAATGTTATTTAAAAGAAAAATATAATTTAAATAAATTGAATATTAATGATCTGTACAAATAGGATGTGTCAGTTATATTTCTTGTTGCTGCTACATTATATTTGGAAAGCAATAATTTTTCATAGATTAACCAATTGACCTGAGACTAAAGGTAGAACAATCTATTATGTACACAAGAACACAGGCACACACATATATGAATATATATATATATATATATATATATATATATATATATACATACATGTATATATAAAACATATATAAACATTTTATTCTTTTGGTTTTTGCCTGTGTATGAAATAAAACCTCACAGAGACTCAAAAGAAGGCTATCATACTGTATCATTGACATAATAAATGTCATTGGCTGAAAATGCATGCCTTAATGGAACCATGCTAAAACCTTGAATGAGATTCAAGAGTTGCATTTGAATTCATCACACAGGGAGTTTTTATCTTATCACATGAAGCATAAACAAAACTACATCTTTCTGAGAATGTGCTAATGTGACATTAAACATGACCTTTGAGGAACTGATTGAAATGCAAGTTTTTAAAAAGAAACTAATTCCACATCAAATGGTGTATCAATCTGTAGAGTTCTACTAGAAACATTTTTTAAAAGTTTTATCAAAACATTTAATAGTTTCTATTATATATTTATATTATTTTTGCCTATATTCTAGCACTATGGATTTTTTCTTTAATATTTTCAGGTTTAAATAATCTTAACAATTACTAAAATATATCCTCAAAGTACTAAATTTAAATGTAATTCTTTTATATATAAAATGCCAGGTCTAAGTTTTGAGTATGCTTGAAATGAAAGCTAATTGAGCAAGAGCCATGTCAATGAACATGGGATCATCAATTGGAGATTAAATATGACTTTTATTATTGTAAGTCTGAGAGGTTCATGTCTCAAAATCTTCAGTAAAAAGTGGCAGAATGTGTTTATTATTTACTGTAACTTATTTACAAAGTATTGGAGAGAGAAATAATTAGAAATAGAACTGGATGGCCATCGGTGAGGAGGAGAAAGAAGTGTGCTCTTTGTTCATGGAATGTCTTGGGTAGCCACATAAAAACTAAACATTCTAAATACATGAAAGTGACCACTGAGTTGTCTTAGGGTGATTTCTGCATTCTGTATATACATCACATCCTCAAAGGAATTGTGAGTTGTTAAATAAGCCTACAATCGTATCTAACACAATAGCAAATAAACTTTGATATGAAAAATACAAATATATAACATATATATATACTATTTATTTAATTAAAAGCAGATTAATTGTTTTTCATTTATTTTGTAAAATGAAATTATTAGTTATTATTTATTTATCCCTTATATTTACCTTTGGCTAGGTATCACTGGTGTGGAACTTTATGTGTGCCATTGATTTCTACATGACAAGTGTGAAAGTTCTTAAAATTAGCTTCTGTGTCTAAAAGAAACTGAATACTTGACCATGTTGCTACTTGAGCTGCCCATCATGATCTAGGTGTCCGTGAGTGCAGAATGTCATATTGTTCACAGTGAAAAACCATAAAGCCAAAATATACATAAAACATTGTGTCATTTTACTACCAAAAGTCAAGGTACATATTTGAGGGGAACTGTGACATAAACTATATGAATAGGGGGTCCAAATGCACACTACAATTCTTTCTTTATCTCTTTTCCATGCTTAACTTATACCTGTGACTCCAGGAGATTGCCCTAGTATCTGCCAGTTCACAGAGAAGAGAACACTTACGCCTGGGTTGTAGATCATTCTACACAATATGGACATATGAACTGAATATGAACATCTCAGTCATGCTATGCTGTCCTAAGACTGGAAAGTGCGTGGTGCACTATAATCATCCTGGAACATCGCCGAGTGACAGTGATGAGGGGAAATTTTCTCAGGTCAGAGAATACTTATAACTGTCTCTATGCCTTTTTCTTCAGATATGGACTTGTTATGTACTGCTATGTGGCCTATGGCTATCGATTGAAGGAATGATCAAAGACTTAGAAGAAACTTCACTAGGAAATTATTAACAAAGAATATCTTCATTAAGAAATAAGTCACATACCCCGTCACTAGGGAGGCAGAGGTAGGTGGATCACTGTGAGTTCAAGGCCAGCCTGGTTTACAAAGCAAGTCCAGGATAGTCAGGGCTACAGAGAAACCCTGTGTCAGGGAAAAACAAAGAAAGGAAGAAAGAAAGAAAGAAAGAAAGAAAGAAAGAAAGAAAGAAAATCACTAACAAAGAAACATGATGAATAAGTATAAAATAAATTGCGAAAAAAAAGTGCAAATGTGTGTGCCTTATGTGAATGCTTGTTAAAGGGAAACTAACCTCAGCTAAAAGGGATTTAATTTTTTTAAAAGTAGATAAAAAAGAAGCATTCTATACAGAAGAATCTTTTTGCTAGTGCCTAGTATTTCCCAATGTGATTATGAAAGAGAGGTGAGGTCAGCCATTTTGAAGATTGTGTGTAACCCCAATAGCATGGACTGACTCTCTGTGAAGCCATCATGACTTCATTCACTACTCAGTGTCCAATATTCCAGGAGCCAAAAACAGGTCTAAACTCCAATATGGTGTTATTTCCTTAAGAAATCAGCAAGTTGCTTAGTGTCCTGTTAATATTCTCTGACTCTGTTACTGAAAAGACAAAAAGTTGTCCTTAAATAAAACCATGTGTTTAACCTGTTTATGAGTTTGCCTGCCACGCACATCAATATGTACAGAAGATGCATATTGTTAGAATCTAGCTGCTGCTTTGTTTGTAGCAACCATCGCTCCCATTTACAGACATTGACAATTATGTAATTGAGACATTTTCTGTGAGCCAGTAACAGACTTGACAGTTCCTGAACATCTTACTTGAAATGTGAATTTACTACATCTGAGCAGGGGAACTAGGCTCTCCATGTAGCTCCCACAATACGGAGATCAGGGCCTGCTTCTTACATGGACTCCCTTCCCACTTGTTGATTACTTCTCCTTGGCTGGTGGCCTTACCAGAGCACAGAGGAAGCTGATGCTGACAGTTTAATGAGACTTGATAGGCTGGGGTCAGATGGTAAGGGCTCAGGGGAGTTGGGCAGGGAGAAGGAGGGAGGGAGGGGGGAGGAAGAATCTCTGGAAGGTGACTAGAGAGGGAGCTACAATCAGGATGTAAAGCGAATACATTAAAAATAAATAAATTTTTTAATATGTGAATTTATATGAGAAGAGCAAGACATCCTGCTCCCTATTCCTCTTTCATGCCTCCTGCTTGGGAATCACAAGCCCGTCTAAAAACCCTGCTGTGGAATAAGTCCAATAAAGTCAAGTAACGTGGGCCCAGGGTGCATTTCAGAGACTGAAGCACCAACCATGGACTAGGCACATACGTATCCTATGAGCAGCTTGATCTTCATGTTGGTCCCCTACTGAGGGGAGAAGGGGCTGTCTCTGACATAGATTCTGTTGCCTGCTTTTACTCCTGCTAGGGCTGCCCTTCCAGGCCACCATAGATGAGGATGCACTCAGTCCTGATACAGCTTGATATGCTGGAGGTGGGTTGATGGTTGATGGAGGCTAAGGGAAGGCGAATAAGGGGAAGAGGAATGAGGGGACAAGGAGGAGAGGAGGGAA
Organism: Acomys russatus; assembly: GCF_903995435.1. Taxonomy (NCBI): domain Eukaryota; kingdom Metazoa; phylum Chordata; class Mammalia; order Rodentia; family Muridae; genus Acomys; species Acomys russatus. The sequence continues at coordinate 7,122,281 of NC_067164.1, read as the reverse complement.
GTAGCTTTGAGTGGGACACAAAGTGAATAATATTAATCCTCAAAGATGCGTAAGAGAAAAAACTTCCAATTCTTCCCTATGGGCTCTGGTTCTCTGCAAAATGCTGGCACATGTTTTTGTCTCTGGTGCTGAGGCGTGTTTGCACAGTGTGTAAACAACTGTCTTAATAAACTACTCAAACCCGAGTATTTCATCTCACTATCACTAAACATAGTCACGATACTCAAAACCTAAAATGATATACTAAAATCAAGGTTTGTGCACTTTAGAATAGGAAATACCTTTAAGACCTGCGTCGAAAGACTGATGTGCAAGACGGCGCCATTCTATGCGGTTGAAGCATCAGGAATCAAATCACTCTGTAAACAGTAGATCAAGCAGAACAAATATTACCACCGAAGGGCTATCCCCATGCCTTGTCATTGTTCGAGACAGGCTCTAATTGCATGAGTTAAACATCTTTACTCGGCATCATCCTCTTCAGCAGGATGATCTGCTTGAAAACATCCCCAAGAACACAGGATCTAAGTGTTAATAAATGCAGACACCTGCCACCATGAGCTGAAAGAAATCTTTTTTTTTTTTTAAATTGTCTTTTGACAATCACACAATTCATTTCCAAATAGGATGATGAAATATTGATGAAATGGACATTTTTTAAATAGTTGTGAAAACCCATTAGTCACCCAGCATAATGGTATGGCATGCAACATTTTTTTCTGATTCTTGATGTTATATCAAGGAGCTTAATGTTATTAATTTTATCTTATAGTGTTTCAGCTACAGGTTGTTGAAGAAATGAGTAAACATCAGTCAAGTAAGGTAACTCCTCTAGGAATGTGCTGGCAGCTGTACACAGGACACATTATGCTTCTCAGAGCTAACTTTGCTCTTATCCTTTTTGAGGTTAAATATGGTTTATAGAAATGTTATGAGGCATCAATTTGACACATGGTACATGTGTAAATATTGACATGGTATAAGCCACAATGGCCAAATGTTTTCTATGATAGCATGGTTGGATCAGATTATGTAAATCGTTAGACTCATTATAGTATTTTATTCTCCCTAAGATCTATAACGCACCTTTTGTCAGATGAATGCAAGCCCTAACTTCACTGAGAGAATTCTTTTTAATGATGCTGTTGAATCAGTCTTTTATTCATTTTGTCTTCTTCTTTTTCTTCTTCTTCTTCTTCTTCTTCTTCTTCTTCTTCTTCTTCTTCTTCTTCTTCTTTTTTCTTCTTTCTTTCTTCTTCTTTTTTCTTCTTCTTCTTTCTTTCTCTCTTCTTCTTTCTTCTTCTTCTTCTTCTTCTTCTTCTTCTTCTTCTTCTTCTTCTTCCTCTTCTTCTTCTTTTCTCTTCTTCCTCCTCCTTCTCATTCTACCTCTTTTCATTCTCTTCTTTTTCCCTAGTCAAAGTCATTGCTAGGCATCAGTTCTACAGAGTGTGAACCTTACTGACTTTTTAATTGGAACCTACCTACACTTGTAACTCTCAGACTTTAATATTTGAATAGACAGTAATTCACTGGCACTATCAAGTCTGTGGCTAGCCACACCATCCTGGAAAATATGCACTTTACCAGCTATCTCATATATGTAAATTGACAGTATATCTCATTTAATACTTATTATGTATAATAAACATGCATATATTTATTCTACCTATATATATATATACATATATATATATTTCTAAGATGTGAATATATTTGACAGGAATTTAAAAGACTGAGATCATAGGGGAGAAATTTGGATAAAATTAAAATGATATATGCATAAATCCATTGAATATATAATTTCCTATAAATTTTATATTAATTCACAATATACAAAATATATATTGAATGCCACATTACATATATTTTAAAAATCAGAGTAGCTACTGATGAACTGTTCTCCAGGGCTCTGTTAGGGTCTATCCTCTGTTTGTCACCCTCCACACTCCAATCATCCTCAGCACCCTACAGTTCTCTACAATTTGAGGGGAATTTGCTCACTTATTCTGTCACTTGCATAGTACAACAGGTATTTGAATTTGTCACATTAGCAAATAATGTGTCTTCACAGAATTGAGTATTTTCCTCAGGAGACAAGATAACACATACATATAGAAAGGTATTTTTGAGTGAAAAAGTGCATGTTTTTAAAACTAAATTTAAATGACTATGAAGAACATTAATCAATGAGAATTTATTTCAGTTTTGAGCTGGTAAGTTTTGCAAGTTCCTCGTGTTATGGTTTTATGTCAAACAATAAAAAACAATCTTTGAAACCAAGCTACAGCTATAGTATTCATTGGTTAAGATAGCTCCTGTATAGATTTGTTGTTGTTTTTAGGTGATTGTTATTAACTTTGAGGTATACATATCTATAGTTTACAAATAACTAGTAAGCTAAAATTAATACTCACATTAAAGTAGAAAAGATAGTAGTGAGGTGAGTGATTATCTGAGGCAGATATTTAAAATAAAATGAGTAGATGTGCTATATAATCCAAACAGCAACACAGAAGTAATCATTGTTACAATAATGTTAATGTTTGTATAAAATAATATTTAAATAAAGAAAGATAGATGCTTATAATGGTGTTAATATTACCAAATATTATGGAATAATTGGTAGTAAATAAGTTAAGTATATTAAAAATTAACTACTCATGTCAAACTTATGTATAGACTTCAGAAGCCATTAACTGTCAATTTATTTAAAGCCTGGACACATTTTAGTATTTCTTCATACTCTTTTCAAATCTGTTCTTCCTCAAATTTTTTATCTCCTCTTCCACCAGTAGGTAAATCCTGAATTTAGTACTCTCATTATCTCTTAGGCTTCGTGAAAACACTTCGTGTTGTTAAAATCATAAAATAGGTACAGAATAATTATTTTGGTATTGAATTATATTGGAACATATTTAAAGTTCAAACTATTGTGACACTTCTTACTGTTACTTTTAGTTGTCCTCTTGATAGGTATCCAGTTATTTTTCAGATTTTGATTATGGCTGCAGCTACTTTTCAGACTTGAGCCTCTTCTCAAACTTCGGTGGGCTTTTCATAGAACCTTGATGTATGTTGTGCCATTGGATAGGAATCTGTTACTCCAACTCCTGTGAAGTTGGAAGATAGGTAACAAGCCTTGCTAGAATCTCACACTGTGTTTCCCTTTGTCCCGTGAGCACAAATACTAATCTTGACCATGCTTTTTTTTTCCTGGACTCTAGAATTGTGTGAAATCTGTTAAGCAAACAGAACACTACCACATTTGCCTTCCTCGGTATTTTTTTATTTATACTCATGTAGAGTTATGTCTTAAACACAAGAGACATCTTGCCTCAAACTCCAAAGGCAAAGGAATTGAGACGTGTCAGACATCTTGGCTTCTAATGAGTACCGAGGAGAAACTCTCCCATTGCTTAATCCTTGACTTATAGATGATCATCAGGCCATGTGCTCTTTCCATCTTCTATTCTGGTTTGCAATTATAGACCTATGTGTAAAGTGAGAATTCGTTATTTATAAACATAAGCTCTGTTACCAAGGTTTGCTTCTGTTAATCGGTGCAAATTAAATATGAATTTTATGTACGGAAATGTTAGATACATCTTGGTGCTTGTCAGGGAAGAAAATGCTTTTCCAGGGTCTCTACTTTTGTTTTGATGGATGGAAATATAATATACAAACTATTTGAGACTTTCCTCTTCTCAGTGTTTTTGTCTGACATAATAGCTTTTTATTGATGAGTTAGTTTACTCACTCCAAAGTATCTCCAGTCAGGAAATAAAGATCAATTGCCCACATACTTGACAATATAGATTGGATTTAGATTGATACAATGTCCTAGCATAAGAACTGGTTTACTAGAACTAGAATATCAAGCCTGTTTTAATCAGAATATCGTGAGCTTCCCAAGGATTATTTAGGAAGGATATGTCAATTATGCTTGACATGGTGACTGTGGTATTTATAAAACTCCCAACAACTAAGAATTTTAAATAGGCTTGACACTACAATGTAATTAATTTAATCCAGGAAAACCTATTGAAAGCAATGTTCTCATTCAAAAATGGTATGTCATTTGGACAAACCAATAAAATATACTAAGTAAAAAATAAAAAGAGAAAGCTGCACACATTATTTAAAATAATCTAATTTAAATGTTTATAGTCTGTAAACCAAATCAATGTCTTTCATAATTTTGAGGGAAATGGGTCTGCAAACATGGAAAGGCTCCATAAGAAAAAATTACTATGTCACTAAAAGTAATTACTATTTGTAAAACTTAGTTTATTATAATTAAAATTTAAAGTATATCCTGAACTCTTCTGTTTTAATTTGGATAGTTTCCTTTAAGTACTTAATTGCTTTAGTTATCTATTTTGTTATACTGGGGATTCAACTTAATAGCCTAGCACAAAGTTTGTTTTTTTGTACTTTTGGTCCTGATATAATGGCTAACCCTTAACTAACAGAAGGGGCCAAATAGTGTTTTTGTTATGTTTTGTTTCGTTTTGGATTTTTCAAGACAAGTTTCCTCTGTGTAGCTCTAGCCTGTCATGCACTCACTTTGTAGACCTGACTGTCCTTGAATTCACAGATCCTCCTGCATCTGCCATCCTGAGTGCTGGGATTACAGGCATGAGCCCCTGCACCTGGCTCAATTCATGATTGTCCTGGTTGAGCGTCTCATGTAGCTTGGATCGAAGTTCTGAACCTTTTGGCTTGTCCACTTTGATCAAAATATTTGTAATTTTAGAAGAAACAAGTAGAAGTAACTTTTCTTCTTTAATTTATTTTTATTTTTCATTGTAAATAGATTTGGTTTAAATATAATATATATTCTAATTAGGACTTCCCATCCACCAAACTCTGGCCATATCTTTACTCTTTCCCACTCATCAAGAAACAGACATATAATAATAATAATAATAATAATAATAATAATAATAATAATAATAATAATAATATTAATAACAAGAACAATATAAAAGAAGAAAATAAAAACAAACAAACAAACCAGAATAGGACAAAACACATTTTTAAAAAGAGCCTAAAAAGCACAAGAGATACATTTAGACAAGAGACATATACTCATTCACACCCACGAAATTCCCATTAAATCCAGAAAACCAGAAACCATAAAATATATACAAAAGACATGAAATGTAAAAGGAAAGAAGAATACACTGATAATACATTATGAAAAAAAGAAAATTTGAAATGCCATTGAGTTCATTTTTGTTTGGCTGTCTCCTGCCGGACATAGGGCCTGCCCTTAATAGTGGTTTGTATTCCTAGTGAGACTGCTGGAGAAAACCAATTTTCCTTTTGCAAGTGGTTATCAACTGAAGCTAGTTTCTGCATTATGTGTATAGCCTGTTTGTCCTTCTTCTCTCAGCAATGGGACATCGTCAGCTCAGACCTGAGTACAAATAGGGGACTTTTTAAAGTGGGAATATATTCATGTCAGATAGTTTCTATGGATTTTCATATGATTAATAATCTCAAGCACATGAAAGCTTTTTTAATTTCATCATAATTCATAATTAGTTGAATTTCAATATAATATTAACCACATAGTTATTATGAACTATAAGAAGTATTGATTTACTAAGAACTTTTTGTTATATTGTTTTATTTCTTATTCTTTTCTGGTACTGGTCTAAACTTTCCAAACAACACAAAAGTGGAAATTCTGTTTTCTTGGGAAAGCAATAAAATGCTAAAGTGATACAGATGAGGAAACCAATTACAGCTTTGTTAATGTTACTTTCACTTGCCAGAAGTAATTGTTATCTCAGAGGCTTACTGTTGAATAAGCTCATTCTTTCTAGCTCTTTCTAAGTTCTTTCTGGCAGGTTCGCTTTAGCTGTTCGGGCTCGAACTTCTCTCCAAGCTGACTGATTCAAACTGTTTTTCTCAGCTTCTGACTGAATTGCTGTGCTTGGCCTCAAAATAACTCCAGTGGTCTGTTTTAATCTTCTGGCTCCTTCTTTTTCTCTGGCTTTCTGTCTTTAACTGAGTCTAGCTTGTTCTATCTTCAACCAGTCTCTGTGAAGTCTCCTGGTAAGATTGTCTCTGTACTCCACAGACTTTACTGCTGCCAACTGAAGGGCTGTGAACTTGGCTCCCTGCACTGCTTCTCACTAACTTCCTCTGCACTGACTGACCTGATTCAGCTCTCCCTCTCTGAGCTTTTCTCACTCTCCTGTGATTTTTCTCCTGAGACTTTGGAATGTCTGTGACACATTCTTTCTTTGGTTTCTCACTTTGTCTGCCTCTCAATCAGACATCACTTTCAATCATGCTGCTTTCCTCTGCACCCTAACCTCACCTATGTTGTTTGTACAGATCTGTTATCAAAAGCTAAGTTTGACTAAAGGTATGTGCTAAGGGTGTGTGCGCATTCCAGCTGTATCACACAGACCTAAAGGGTCTCTGCATGTTATCTCTTGCCCCAGCAGCCACGTTACTAGATTAAAATTCCTCTACATAGCTTCGTGTCCAATAAATAGAAATCAACACATTCTGTCTCAGTTCACTCAGTCCATTACCATAGAGTAAGTTCGAATGAAAAGAAAAACAAAACAAGGAAAGCTCTAGATTCTATGCATCTAGTGGCTGTGTGAAAGGAGCTCGGTTCATGTAAAGACAATTTTTACACTTTGCATCTTTATAGCCCTGCAAAATTTGGAGATAGAAACCAAGCCTACTTTATCTCCTTGATTCCCCAGCCTATTTATGGCTTTCTGTTCAGAGCTGCATTTGCCTTGTATATAGAATTACACAGTATAATTGCAAATTTGTTCCTCTGGGAACGTTGCCAATATTTAATACCATTTTTAAAATTTTCTCTTATATCTTTACTATTTGTTTACATATGAACTGACCAGTTAAAATGCTGGAGAAAGCAAGATAGTTATTCTTTTGTACAAAATGATATTTTATTTTTTTAAAAATAAATTTGGTCATTTACTAACTTAATACTGATGAAGAAAACAATTATTTATAATGTATAAGAAGTCAAGAGTTCTTTGTTTTCTAATTCTATTAGCTATGAATATTTCAATTGATTATTTCATAACATTTTACTGCTTTCAATCAAAACAAGATTCTAATGTTTTTATTGAAAACTACATATAAGATAGAAGCAATTCAAAAGACAACAAGAAAACAGATACATAAAAAGGCAAATCAGATACGAAAAGGATTTGAAATAATTAGAATTACTATAAACTCTTTTGAGACATAAACAAGAAAAAACTTTTAGTTGAGAAGTAAATTTGACATGTGCCCAAATTATATAACGAAGGAAAGATAAATGAAAATTACGAAAAGAGAGTTAGAGGAAGGTGGGAAATATCTGATTCTCAAATTGTTAAGAGTACAAGACTGTGTAAGGAAGACCCAAACTGTCAAAGATATAGGTGAAGGGAATAAATCAGAGGGGTGGGGAGGTGGGAACAGGAAGACAGGAGAGAGGGAATGAAAATCTGGATGTAATGTAAATAAATTATAATAATAATTTAAAAATAAAATTTAGAAGGTGGAATAAAGAATACAATATAATGTATGGAGGCCTATGATTTGCACAAATCTATACAATTTTTAATTTTTTCCCAAGGTCAACACTTATCAGTATTCCTATTTCATTACAATTATATTTTAGCATTTCAATCAAATGATAACATTTTAAATGTGTGCATATATTAAGAAGCATGTTGTCATAATTTATGTGAATTTCAGATATGAGTTTGGAATTTGGCATATATAAAAGGATTTTGGTTTCAATGTGGTTTTGACTGAATGAAAAGTACTATTTTGCCGCTATCAGACTCCTGGCTTATCAAGAACAAGAAGATAACAGAGAAAAGACCTTTCTTTTAACATCAGATTTTCACTATCCTCAACAAGAAAAAATAATTTTAAACTCTTCAGAACAAATCTTACAATTGACCTCACACACTTCAGACCTGAATGACCTGAGCTGAGTCTGACCTGCAAGTCCTCTTCCTGAGGAATTATTTTCATAGTATCAGATTTTGCAAGGCAAGGATCCAAGGAAGGGAAGGAACCATGTTGCAGTTCTACACACCTGCAATACCTATGAGCTACAGTGATGACAAGTGTGGCATGATAAAGCCAAAGGTACAATAAGGGCACAGATATTATTATGGTCACCATCAGCTCTCTAAGTAGATAAACGGTTTGGACAATAGGAGAGTAATGACTGGTACCTAGCAAATCACCCACTACGAGTGAAATACAGCAATAGAACTTAGAGGAGACTTTATTAATGTCACTTTAATAAACTCTCATCATTCCTAACTGCATTCTAAATGCAGTCCTTATATATACAGGGCAATGTAGTTTTTATTCCTCATAAGTGAATTTTTTTCAAATGATTGAGACCATTAAAAAAAACATAACTGATCAAACAACAGAGAACATGCTATCATGGGGTTTCAACACCAATACACCAACATTTGTTGAACATACATCTCAGTGCACATGAAGGAAGGTGGCTGGAAATATTGCAAGAACCAGGGGGACTGGAACTCTGTTGTGAGACTGTATCCTAGAAATGACAGAACCTTTATCTACGATATTTTAACAATGGGTTGATCATGCTCCAGTGAATGGTTCTGTGTCCACATATATACATGCATATAAAAAAATCAATCAGTCTTAATGATAATAAAAAATGAAAATTCAGAAAAAAAACTGTGGTAGGGATCTTGAAGGAATTGGAAGGGAACAATTGAGATGCAGATTTAAGCAAACACACTGTGTGTGTATAGAAAATTCTCAAAGAATATGTCAATATAGACTTAGGAAATAGGTAGTGTGAACATGATCATATTCATTAGAATGAATACTCATATAACAAAATATAGAGAACTCTATTAACACTTTAAAAGTGGTACCTATACAAAACTTTTCTAAAAGCTCCAATTGTCATTCAATTTTCTACTTTATGGAGATGGCTTTATATTTGGCAAACAAGCCATTGGATAAAATGAACTTGTTTCTGCCACAGACAGAATTCTGCCTAAAAATGGGACAGCTTGGATGCAGGAAGAGTGGATGGCCAAACTCTGCAAAGACAGGGCAAGCAAGTCCTAATATGTCTGTCAATTATATTGAGCCAGAAGGATGCTCCAACATTATAGAGAGTTTTGTGTGACTATACGTTTCTTTGAAAGGTGACATAGATTTCTTGCTCAGGGCACATTCTAAAAAGATATAAAGTCTCTTCCAACATTTCCTTTACTTTTCATAATCTCTAAGTCACTCTGAATTTTATCTGTAACTCTTGGGACTTAAACGTCCCTGTTCTGCTGAACATATGGCCTGTCATGGTTCAAAGATGTTATTTCTTATAAGCTACTGGTTTCTGCCTTTTCTCAGAAACTCCATACTACTGGGATTATCTTGAACAGCATTTCATTTATTTAGTGAAATGCCATCTTTAGCACAGCAAGACTAAAAAACAAAAATAGTCGCACATAGCTTCATTTAAAATATCATCACTTGATACTTAACCTATTCTCAATCTCAGTATAACAATGGTAAGTAAGCAAGGACATGCAGGGATGCTGTTTCCTCTAATGTTTCCTTGACTTATTAAGCCTTCTTTCTGATAGAACCCAGGACCTTCTGTCCAGAATGGCATTATCTACAATAGGCTTGACTTACTTCCATCAATAAATAAGTAAGAATATGTCCTAGAATCTTGCCTTCAGCCTGATCCCATAGAGGCATTTTTCTTAATTGGGGGTTCCCTCCTCTTGAATGACTTTAGCTTGTGTAAAGTTGACATAAAATTATGCAGCACACCTGCACACAGATTTGGACACCATTAACATCAGCTATGTGCTTGGTCCTATGGAGTGGGCTTTAAGTCCAACCAGTCTTTCCCCAGGCAAATGATGTACATCACTGACAATCAAAGAAGGACAAAGTAAAATTGCTTTCAGGTTTTATCAGGGATTAGCCAAAATGGCCAACAACAATAAACAAACAGACAAACAATACATGGAACAGCATCACATATTGCCAGAATGTTGAAAAATTGGAACACTTAACCAAACTTACATGTAAACTGGTATGGTTATTATGGAAATCATTGTGGAGAATCCTCAAACAGCTGGAAATTGATCTACCACAAGTTTGAAATACATAACCGCAGTGCATATATTCAAAGAACAGAGAAATCAGTGCATTTGTGTTCATTGCTGCTCTATTCATAATAATGGGAAATTGGAAAGTGCCCGGCTTTCTATGAACTGGTAAATATATAATAAAAATGTGCTACTTCACAAAGTTGAATATTATTCAGATGTTAAAAAATAAAATTATGAAAAATATAGGTAAATGGATGGAGCTAGAAATAATCTCCTTTAAAGAGATAACTTAGTCCACAAATGGCAAATGTTGGAGGTTTTCTTTCTTTTTTTTTTCTATTTTACTTCCCTTTACTTGAAAACTTGTAGAAACATTCATTTCTGAAAGCACAGTGAATTACAGTATTTTTAAAAGGCATTTGTTTGTGAAAGGAAAAGACTAATGTATCTTTGCTAAAGGAATGAACCCTTTTCTAAGAAAAATTGAATACACTAAATAAACACTTATGTAAGCTTTTCTCTTTAAATCTTAGCTTGCTTTTCTTAAAAAGTGTGAGAAACGTTTATTTCTTTAAGCATGGTCATTTACAAAGAACTTGTAACCTGAGTTTCTTCGTGAAATATGTGCATGCTTAGACATCACTGCTTAGGAAAATGAACCCATTCCTAATGAAAGGGAATACATTTAACACTCACTTTGGAAAGTAGTTTCCTTATTCCCTGTACTTTGAAAACTTGTAGAAACATTCATTTCTGAAAGTCCAGTGCATTAGACAATACTTTTACAAGTGTGTTTGTTTGTGAAAGCAGCAAGTTTTCTTTTATGTGTGGCTGTTAACCATAAGCATTAAATATGTGGGATTCTATATGAATATTCACAGAGATCATGTATCTACTAGGAAACAGTGGGAGAAATAAAGGGGGAAAATGCAGAGTGTTATAAGGAAACCTAGAACAGTGGGTTAAATAGGGGAGGGGGTAGGAGAGACAGATAAAAGATGAATTATGAAGAGAGACAGCAAAAACTAAAGGCCTTTTGAAAAGCTGTGCAAAAATTTACTACAAGTATATGAAATCAATTTACATGGATGTATCATATAATAGGAGAGACCATGACAATCTATATGGTTCTCTCTCTCTCTCTCTCTCTCTCTCTCTCTCTCTCTCTCTCTCTCTGTGTGTGTGTGTGTGTGTGTGTGAGTGTGTATGTGTGTGTGTCTTTGTGAGTGTACATGTGTGCATACGTTCATTTATTTGGGTATTATTAATTTTTTGTTTTTAAAATTTGTTTAAATTTTCAGTTTTGGGTTTCTTATTTGATTTTGCTTTATCTTAGAAGGAGGGAGAGCAAAAGAGAGAAGCTGGGTTGGGGTAGAAAGATCTAGTCAGAGCTGTGGGTGTTGGAAGAGTATGATTAAAATGTATTATACAAAGAAAGATTTTATATAATATTAATTATAAATAGTCATGGATGTAGAGATAGAATTTTACGACACACAATAGAGGGAGTATTTGTTTATTCCCAACTTATCACTATCACTTATGAAATAGAGCTTGCCTGTATTTAGGATTATTTAGTCATGATGAAGTCACACTGGGTACATAGGTCATGCACCCTTGTGTCGTCTCCATCACAGAGACAACACACGACCAATGGAAATATGGAGTGAAGCTGCTCATCTGTCATAACGTGTAAGAACTTAGACACCAACCTCAATATCCCTTGGCTTCTGCCAGCATCTATAACACTGTGACAAGATAACTTATAAGTTTCTACCCAGCATAAAATCCCAGCCCTTTCACAGTTCTTAACATCTGTATGCAGTGAACAGGAAAAGGTGACTGATCAGATACAGTAAAGCATCACCTGAGATACCCGAGTGCAGTAAAGCATCACCTGAGATACCCGAGTGCAGGCTCTCTATGGATGTCATAGCAACACCCCAGAAAAGATACCTTTCTAAAATGTTTATGATGATATAAAATATAATGATACTACAACTCATTTTTCTTTACATAAAAAGAATAAATTGAATTTGCTCTGTATTAACTTCACAGGAGTCCTTGAATATCAGCTTTAATATGAAATTGTTATATATTTCTTATTTTACCTATTCATCAATGAGCCATATCAATCACAAAATAATACAGCTGTTGTTCTTACTTGGTCTAAAATACACAAAATAATGTAATAATTGACCTGCCATTATGCTTTCAAAACTAATTACCCTGTTGGCATTTCAAGCATAATAAATACCTAGAGACTTACCTATATTAGTGACCAGCTGGGAATTTAGAAGTTTCAATTTTTCAAAACCAAGAATAAGTATTTAAGTATAAAATACAGTTATCTATCAAGTATATAATATTTTCTACCTATAAAATATATAATACACAATAAATAATTAAATATATAATATATAACAGTAGGATTATTAGCCTTCATTAAATTAGATTAATAAAGTTTATTGTACAATAGTCTACCTGCATGTGTGCCTGCATGCCAGAAGAAGCACGAGATCTCATTGTCGATGGTGGTAAGCTACCATGTGAATTCTGGGAATGTAACTCAGGACCTTTAGAAGAACAGACAGTGCTCTTAACCTCTGGGCTATGTCTCCAGTGCAATAAAGTATATACTATATAATAAAATATATTTATAAAACACAAATGTTGGCAGTGAGTCTTTTTCCTTTATAGTGCTTTATTTCTTTTGAAATTATTATGAGGTATAAAAATATATGTACCTATGTACAAGTTAATTGTTTTGGGTAAGAGAAATATTGGTAACAGGAACATGTCCTAAATTTAACCACTGAATATTGAGATCTTAGAAATGAAATATATAACATTAATGAACATATTACTTAATGTTTTCCAGTGTCAGTTTCTCATATTTTAAATCAAGAGACGTAAGTGAATGGATTACAAAAAGAAAAAATTATAGAAACTACCTGTATATATAAAATTTTAGTATATTGTTTTACATATTTATTTTCAATTTTCTGCAAATTGGCAAATTTTCATGACTAAAAACAGGAATAATATTTTATCTTCTAATAACTTCTAAATTCTTTAGAAAAGACTTATGTTTTGTAGAAGAGCAAAATTTTTTCCACGTTCTTTGTCTGTTTCCCATTTGAAGAAACATACCATGGATAAGTGTATTTTTCGATTTCACCCTCCTTGCTTGACAGTATAATAGGTTGTAGACCTGGTTGACCACATCAAGAAAGTTTTAGTTTCAAGCCTTTCTTTCTTACTATCAGAAATATACTGTTCTTGTGCTTACGTTTGAGAGTAACACGTGTTTTTTCTCCACAGTATGGGTTTCTTTCATTTTTATTTTATTTTCTTCACACCACTTTTACTTCAGCTTTTAGGGAGGTTATGATGATATTCAGGTGTGAATGTGTGCTACTTTCGGACACATATATCTTTGAAAATTCGAAAGAAATAAAGAACTGGTGCTTAGTGATTTATTTCATAACTGCTTCCATGAATTATGACTTTGCTATTCCATAGTCACAAAGGAAGCAAGCATTACTCATTACAAATTAAATATGTTCACATATGTTAATTGTACATCTATGTTAGGGCAAAATTGTCACATAAAAATATAAAGTGTTAAAAGCAACTGCACACCAATATATTTATATGTATTGATTTCCATTACCTCCTATGTAAAAATCAGAATAAACTGAGTGAAAAAGGGACTAACCTTTAAGAGGTTTTCTATAGTTAAGTGCATTCTATTTTCTTTTGTTCTCAATGCTAATCAATTAGGTAAAACCCTAAATTAGACATTTCTGTATTTATCCATTCTCATCAATAGTCAGTTGAATGCACTGAAGAGATCTAAATTTTCTCCTGTTTGATCACCATGAAACTGTAACACAGTGTGTTATCAAGACTCTTCCAGGACTTCTTTGGAGATACGCATTCACTACAGTCCAAATCTGCTCTTTCTTCCTATTCATTCAGACACTGGTCATTTGGGCCTAAGGACTTTCAATGTATCCTAATTGTGTGAAGTATAAACGACTATTGTACTTTCTGCATTTCCTATGCTTCAATGCTTACCTCTAGAACTCTTAATATATTTGTCACAAAATACATACATAAAATATGCCTATTCAGTGACTTTATAAAATCCACACCTACACCAGAAAAGGCAAACAAATGCAATTTATTGAACAATAAATTTCAGCAACATGATCTTAATGAATTAGTACTATACTTAATATTTAAATTTTGTATATCTTATCTGTCATTTCCTCCAGATTTTAGGGCGTATTTAGCTTTTCAACAGACACTGGGCTCAGAGTCTACATAACATTGAAATGCTGTCATGTCCTCCATGGATATATGTAGTATGTGTGTGAAGAATTATCTTATATTTGAATTCTATACCACTGTATCTAGAATTAAACTTATTTTGCATCCATATACAAACTTCTATGCCAGTGAATTAAAAATATAGTGTGAGTGACAATTGAGGCATTAACTTGAGTAGTGAATTTACTGGTGTACTTTTCTATCTTCCCTGTATATTTTGATATTCCTCCTTCTTTCTTTTCAACCCCTTTCTTCAAACAGGATGTCAATGTCCAGTATGCTGCATGGAGTGCATCCTGTCAGGTCTGATCCAATGTCAGTTTCTGGTTCTTTTGTTCTGAAAGCATATAATTTCTCACAAGCATTTTACAGTCCTAAAATTATAAGTGTGTAAGGTGTTCATTACGCACAGAACAATTTCAATTTCATAATGTCCCATTTATTGATGGTTGATCTTAGGGCCTGAGTCGTTGGTGTTCTGTTCAGAAAGTTGTCTCCTGTGCCACTAAGCTCAAAGATCTTCCCTACTTTTTCTTCTAACATATTTAGTGTGTCTGGTCTTATGTTGAGGTCTTTAGTCCCTTTGGACTTCAGTTTTGGGCAACATGATAGATATGGATCTATTTTTATTTGTGTACATGTAGTCATCCATTTAGACCAGCACCATTTGTTGAAGATGCTATCTTTTTTCCATTGTGTAGATTTGGTTTCTTTGTCAAAAATCAAGTGTCCATTGGTATGTGGGCTTATTTCTGGGTCTTATATTGGGTTCCGTTGATCAACCAGCCTATTTCTATGCCAGTACCATGCTGTTTTTTATTACTGCTGCTCTTTTGTACAGCTTGAGATCCAGGATGGAGATTCCTCCAGAAGATATTTTATTGTACAGGATTGTTTTTGGCTATTCTGTATTTTCTGTTTTCCATATGAAGTGGAGAGTTGATCTCTCAAGGTCAGTAAATAATTGTGCAATTGATGGGAATTGCACTGAATCTGTAGGTTGCTTTTGGTAAGATGACCATTTTAACTATGTTGATACTCCCAATCCATGAGCATGGAAGATCTTTCCATCTTCTGAAATCTTCAAATTCTTTCTTCAGAGATTTGAAGTTTTTTTCATACCAATCTTTCACTTTTTTGGTTAGAGTTACACTAAGATACTTTATACTATGTGGTTATTGTGAAGGGTGCTGTTTCCCTAACATCTTTCTCAGCCTATTTTTCATTTGTATACAGGAGGGCTACTGATTTTTTTGAGTTGATTTTGTATCCAGCAACTTTGCTGCAGGAGGTCCTTGATAGAATTTTTGGGGTCACTTATGTAAACTATCTTATCATCTGAAAATAATGATAGTTTGACTTCTTCTTTTCCAATCTGTATGCCCTTGATCTCCTTTAGTAGTCTTATTGCTCTGGCTAGGACTTCAAGTACTATATTGAAGAGATAAGGAGAGACAGAGTGGACATCCTTGTCTTTTCCTGATTTCAGTGGAATTGATTTAAGTTTCTCTCCATTTAATTTTATGTTGGCTATAGGCTTGATGTATTTGTCTTTATTATGTTTAAGTATGTACCTTGTGTCCTTGCTCTCTCCAGGACTGTTAACATGAATGGATGTTGGATTTTGTCTAATGCTTTTTCAGCAACTAAGGAGATGATCATGGTTTTTTTTTTCACTTTGTTGATATGATGAATTACTTTGATGGATTTCCGTATATTAAACCACCCCTGCATGCCTGGGATGAAGCCTCTTTGTCATGCTGAATGATAGTTTTCATGGGTTCTTGAATTCAGTTTGCGAGTATTTTATTGAGTATTTTTGTGTCAATGCTCAAAAGAGAAATTGGTCTGAAATTCTCTTTCTTTGTTGAGTCTTTCTGTGGTTTAGGTAAAAAGGTGAATGTGGCCTCATAGAATGAGTTTGGTAATATTCCTTCTGTTTCTATGTTATGGAATAGGGTGAAGAGAATTAGTATTAGCTCTTCTCTGAAGGTCTGGTAGAATTCCATCCTGAATCCATTTGGTCCTGGACTTTTCTTTGTTGGGAGACTTTTGATGAATGCCTCTATTTCTTTAGGTGTCATAGGACTATTCAATTTGTTTAAGTGATCTTGATTCAATTTTGGTAATTGGTAGCTTTCAAGAAAATTGTCCATTTCATTTAGCTTCTTGAATTTTGTGGCATATAGGCTTTTGAAGTAAGATCTGATGATTCTTTGGATTTCCTCAGTGTCTGTTGTTACGTCTCTCTTTTCATTCCTGATTTTCTTGGTGTGAATATTCTCCCTCTGCCTTTTAGTTAGTTTAGCTAAACCTTTGCTAATCTTGTTGATTTTATTGAGTAATCAGCTCTTGGTTTCATTGATTCTTTGAATTGTTTTCTTTGTTTTCAATTCATTGATATTGGCCTTAAGTTTGACGATTTTCAGCCATCCACTGCTCTTCAATGTGACTTCTTCCTTTTGTTCTAAAACTTTCAGGTGTACTGTTAAGTTGCTAGTATGGGATCTCTCTAGTTTCTTTATAAAGGCACTTAGTGCTATATTTCCTCTTAACAATGCTTTCATTATGTAACAAAGCCAAAAAATATTCAGGAGCCCTCTGCCATATTGCCTTGGAAAAGGACAAGAGCAATTTTCATTCTATTATTTTTATAGGTATTTGACTCCATTTCCTACACCAGTTTAGAAGACTACTGACCACCTAGTTCTGCATCTTTAACTGGCCATGTATATGTACCCATCTTTATTTTGACTCATGGATGCTCTCTGGGAGCTATTCACCCTTTTCAGACTATGACAGCATACTATTTTTAGGAATGTGGATACCTGCCTACCATGTTGAATGCAACTTATTGTTTTTATATTATTTTTACTATTATTAGTATTACCAGCTAGCAATCAATTAAGACACTGGCACTTGTTATATTTTAAAATAGCATTTTTTTTTCACCCTGGGCGGAGCAGATAATAATCATCTAACGACTCCTATATTGGGACAGGTATGTGATACCTGCCCTCAATCCCATGCCATCTGCTTCCAATCACTTCTATCAAGCTACCTCACATTCATAATCCCAAATACTTGCTAATGTTCTTCATCTCTACTGGATTCTACATTCGTGATGGCCATGTGCTTCTCCTCCAGCATCCCATGTCATCCTTCTTCTCTTCCTTGCAACCCTCTTCTCTTCTCTTCTCTTCTCTTTTTCTCTTTCCTTTCTTCTTCTTCTTTCCAGAATTCCTTTCTCTCCTTTTCAGGACCCTTAGCCACACCAATGTCATCTGCCCTGCACAGGTGGGATAGCTTTTTATTAATTAAAAGGTGGGTCTCAGAGACAGCAAGCAGTAATTAGCATCAAAATACATCAGACTATCCCCTACCATGAACACATGGTATATAGTCATTTACAAGTGGATATTAGTCCAACATAGTTGTCCTCTGAGAGACTCCAAGTAGCAAGGGATTGGGACAGATGCTGTGACTAGCTGCTGGACTCCCGGTGAATGACTGAGAGTTGCATTGAAGAATGGGGACATATAGGAACCAGAGTGTTAAGGAGCCACAAAAAGAGATCATTAAGGCTGATGGATCTGGACCCAGGAATGCCTGCACAAAATGTTGCAACAATCAAGGACAATGCATGCAGTAAACCGAGAACCCTTGCTCAGATAGAGTCAATGGACCATTCATTCACCAAGATTGCAGGGAGAGCAGGGATTACCTGTGATATGAACTCTGGTGTCCTCCAATTAGATCAATTCTTCTTGGTGGGGAGGCCCAGGGGCACATAGAGGAAAGGAAAGCAGGCTAGTTGGATGATACCTGATATTCTGTGGCCATATGATGGGAGAGCAGGTCCCTTTCTATAAAAATTCTAGGGAATGGAAATTGGGTGAAAAAGGAAGGGAGAATGGGAACAGTAAGATACAAGGGAGGGATAACATTCAGGATGTAATCTGAATAAATTATAACAAATTAAAATTAAAATAAATAAATAAAAATAAAAAAGTGTGACTTAAGTAATTAACACTAAAACCATATTTTACATTTAACATCTCTGATGTAAGTAGTTTGGTTAATAAGTGCAATGTTTCTTCAAACTATCATCTATTCTGTTTTAAAAATTTTGTATCAATTTGTAGTTTGTTGGCTGTTTCATTTTTTATATTTTATTAATTTATTCATATTATATCTAAATTTTATCCCATCCCTTATAGGGATGACTTTTATAGGACATGTTCCTTAGGCTAGTCTCCAGATATAAGTGAACATATACCATTTGAGTCTTTCTGCTTCTCCATTAACTCACTCATTATGATCATTTCTAGTTCAATCCATTTGTCCACCAATTTCAGAAATTCCTTTTTTTTAATAGCTGAGTAGTATTCCATAGTGTATATTTACCACAGTTTCTTTATCCATTCTTCTACTGAGGGACACTTAGGCTGTTTCCATGTTCTGGCTATTATGAATAAGGCTGCTATGAACATGGTTGAGCAAATTTTCTTGTTGTGTGCTGGAAAATCTTCTGGGTATATTCCAAAGGGAGGAATAGCTGGGTATTGAGGAAGCCTTATTCCAAGTTTTCTGAAATATCACCAGATAGCTTTCCGAAGTGGCTGTACTAGTTTGCATTCCCACCAGCAATGAAGGAGTGTTCCTCTTTCTCCAGATCCTCACCAGGAAGTGGTGTCACTTGAATTTTTGATCTTAGCCATTCTGATGGGTGTAAGATGGAATCTCAGAGTTGTTTTGATTTGCACTTGCCTGATGACTAAGGACATTGAGCATTTCTGTAAGTGTTTCTCAGTCATTCGATATTCCTCTGTTGAGAATTCTCTATTTAGTTCTGAGACCCATTTCTCAATTGGGTTATTTGGTTTGGTGGTGTTTAATTTCTTGAGTTCATTATATATTTTGGATATTAGATGTTTGACAGATGTAGGGTTGGTGAAGATCTTTCCCTACTCTGTAGATTGTTGCTTTGTTCTGTGGACAGTGTTTCCTGCCTTACAGAAGCTTCTCAGCCTCATGTGGTTCCATTTATTGATTACTGACCCTTAGGCCTGGGCTGTAGGTGTTCGGTTCAGGAAGTTGTCTCCGGTGCCAATGTGTTCCAGGCTACTCCCAAATATTTCTTCTAACCAATTTAGTGTCTCTGGTTTTATGTTGAGGTCTTTAATACACTTTGTTTTTATGTTTTGCATGGTGACAAATATGTGTCCAATTGCATCTTTTTACACGTAGATATCTAGGTAGACCAGCACCATTTGATGAAAATGCTATCCTTTTTCCATTGAATAGATTTGGCTTCTTTGTCAAAAATCAAGTGACCACATGCATGTGGATTCATTTTGGGGTTTTCAATTCGATTCCATTGATCAACCAGCCTATTGTTGTGCCAGTACCATGATGTTTTAATTACTATTGCTTTAAAGTATAACTTGAGAACACGTATGAAGATTCCCCTGGAGGATCTTTTATTGTACAAGATTGTTTTAGCTATTCTGGGTTTTTTGTTTTTCATATGTGTTGAGAATTGATCTTTCAATGTGTTTTTTAAAAATGTGTAGATATTTTGATAGGGATTGCAATAAATCTGTAAATTGCTTTTGGTAAGATAGCCATTTTTACTATGTTAATTCTCCCAATCAATGAACAAGGGTGATCATTCCATCTTTGCATGTCCTCTTCAATCTGTTTCTCAAAGAACCAGCTCTTGGTTCTGTTGACTCTTTGGACTGTTCTCTTTCTTTCTAATTTATTAATTTCAGACTTAAGTTTGATTATTTCCAGATGTCTATTTCTCTTGGGTGTTTTTGCTTCTTTTTATTTTTCTAGGGCTTGCAGCTGTGTCGTTAAGTTGTTTATGTGGAATGTTTCCAATTTCTTTATAAAGGCACTTAGTGATATGAATTTTCCTCAGCACTACTTTCAATGTATTCCATGAATGTGGCTATGTTGTTCCTTCATTTTCAATGAATTTCAGAAAGTCTTCAATTTCTCTCATTATTTCTTCCCTGACCCAGTTGTCATTAAGTAGAGAGTTGTTTAGTTTCCACGTATGTGTAGGCTTTTTGTTATTTCTGTTGTTGTTGAAGTGCAGCCTAAGACCATGTTGATCTGATAGGATACAAGGTATTATTTCAATCCTCTTGTATATGTTGAGGCTTGCTTTGTGACCTACGATATGATCAACTTTGAAGAAGGTCCATGGGGTGCAGAGGAGAAGGTATTTTCCTTTTTGTTTGGGTGAAATGTTCTGTAGATATATCTTAGATCCATTTGATTCATGGTATTGGTTAATGATGTTATTTCTAAGTTTAGTTTCTGTTTCAATGACCTATCCTTCAGTGAGAGTGGGGTGTTGAAGACTCCCACTATTATTGTTTGGGATCAATGTTTGGTTTAAGCTTCATTAATAGATCTTTTACAAATGTGGGTGGCTCTAGTATTGGGAGCATAGATGTTCAGAATTGTGATGTCATCTTGGTTGACTTTGATGACTTGGTTTACCTTTGATGAATATGAAATATCCTTCCTCATCCCTTTTGATTAATGTCTGCTATTATGACATCTGCTGAAAAGTTTGGTGTAATTCTGATAGGTTTGCCATGAAATGTTATTTGTCCCATTTCTCTTGCAGCTTTTAATATTTTTTTCTTTTCTCTTATATTTTGTGTTTTCATTATTATGTGACAGGATTTTTTTTTTCTGGTCTATTCTACTTGCTGTTCTGTAGGCCTCTTGTATGTTTATAGGCATCTCTTTCTTTAGACTGGGGAAGTTTTCTTCTATGATTTTCTTGAGAATATTTTCTGGGTCATGGAGTCTGGAATCTTCTCTTTCCCATTGCCTATTATCCTCATATTTCTTCTTTTCATGGTGTCCATGATTTCTTGGATGTTTTGTTTTAGGATTTTTCTAGATTTAGCATTTTCTTTAATGGTTGCTTTAAGATTTATGATTGTATCTTCTAGAATTGAGATTCGTTCCTCCATGTCTTAGATTCTGTTAGAAAGGCTCACCTCTGTTTTGCTCACCTTCCTCTCTGAGTTCTTATGTTCCCATTTCTTCTGTCTGTGTGTTTGTCATTGAATCCATTTTCATCTTCAGATCTTGAACTATTTTATTTATATATTTCATCTGATTGTTTGTATATTCCTAAGTTTCTTCCATTGTCTCTTTATAGGCCTTCAGAGCTTGAACACTTTTATTCATTTGCTTTGTCTGATGGTGTTTATTTTCCTGAATTTTTTTCAGTGCCACTCTATAGGCCTCCTTTATGTCTTCCACCTGCTTGGCTGGGTCTTCTGGCATTTGATTACGAATTTTATTTGTTTCCTCCATTATCACCTTCATTACTAAGAATTTTAGGTCATTTTCTTGTATTTCCATTGTGCTTGAGTTCTCTGGGTTGCTTTCTTTGGGATAGCTTGGATCTGGAGGTGCCATATTGTTTTGACTATTTTTGGTTATGACTTTATGCTGTCCTTTAGTCATTTTGCCATCTCTGTTTTTTGGGAGGTAGCTTCCAGAGTTGGGTGGAGAAAGTCTGGTGATATATTCACCTATTTTCTCATGATTTCTCTAGGCTGCAAGCTGTGATGCATCACTGGTCTGGAGGACAGGAGGCCAGCCTTGGAGTTTGGGTCTCTCACAGCCAGTAATCCTCAGCTCTCCTGTATTGTGGGTCCAGGAATCTTCCTAATTCTCAGAATGTGTGCTGGGTTAGGCCAAAGTGTCCACAACCTTCTGTGTCCCCTTATAGCACCAGAGCTCTCCAGGAACTGATGCATATCGGGTGGAAGGGATTCGATGGCCACTTTACTCCCTGTCTGTCCTTGATTTCCTTAGTGTTGGAGCTCTGATGCTCCTCTGGTCTGTGGTTCCCAGTAGCACTTGGGGACCCAGACTGCTTGCAGAGTCCAGGATAGTGTCACAGTGCCCAAACTACAAACACACTGAGTCCAGTTAGTGTCTATGGCCCCAACCTGAGTGTTGAGTCGAGTTCATGTCTCTGAACTCAAATGGATCTCAGGACTCAATCCATGTGCTTAGCCCAGTTAGTGCTGAGTCCAACCAGGGTCTTGGGCCCAAACAGCACGCTGAGCTCAGTCAGGGTCTCAGGGCCTCAGGGCCCAAACTGCATGCCAAGTCCATTTTGGGTCTCAAGGCCCAAACTACATGCCAGTTCAGCTAGGGTGCCGAGGTCCAAACCCAGTGCTGAGTTGAGCTAGGTTCTCTGGGCCCAAAATGCGAGTTGAGCTCAGCTAGGGTTACAGAGCCCAAACTGCAGAGTCCAGTTTGGGTCTTAGGGCCTGAACAACCCACCAATTTGAGTTTGGGTCAAACTGCGAAGTCCAGTTTGGGCCTCGGGGCCCAAAACACGCACTGAGTTAAGCTTGGGTCACAGGGCCTAAACTGAGCGTCAAGTTCAGCTAAGGTCTCTGGGCCCAACCATGCACCTAGATCAGGTAGGGTCTTGGGGCCCAAATCTTGCACTGAGTCCTCTCTCCTGCAACAATTCCCACTGGTCACCATGCCAATTGCCTCTGCCGGTGAGTCCTAGGTGCCAACCCCAGCTGCTGCCACTGCCGCTCTGGTCCAAAATCATCCGCACTCCTCCTGTGTGCAGGGGTACACAGGTTTTCTGTATTTTGTTCCTTTCAAACTGTGGAGTACTCCTGCTTTAGTGGGGTAGGTAGCTTGGTGTTCCTGGTTAAGAAATCCATGCAATTCCTTGAATTATTTACTGCAGCTTCTAAACCCGGTCCACACTGCTCACTACCATCTTGGAGTCCATATCATCTATTCTTAAAGAATTTACCAGATTAATGAAATTCTAGAGAAATGCCCAAATGCCCAAAGAACTTGCTTTCCTTATTCTCATTTATAATAAAATGATAAGTGCATAGTTTACGGCATATATTAACATTACAAATGACATTTTCTCATAGGTCATATTGGGTTAATGTATAAATAATATCCTTAACTTTAAGAATGTTCTTAAAATTACCCTTGACATTTGTCTAGGGGTGTCCAGGATTTAGATACTGCTTGCTGTCCTGCCCTTATTTGCAAGATGTCATACCCTATTTGGGTTTCAATTTCTGTGATAAAACCCATGATCAAAAGTAAATTGGTGATCAAGAGCTTTATTTCACCAATGTGTTCCATTCCATAAAAACAGGAATCCAAAGCAGGAAATCAAAGCAGGAACCTGGAGGCAGGAACTGAAATGAGACTATTTGAGGAGTCCTACCTAGAGGCTTGCTCCCTTTTGATTTCTCAGTTATCCATATTTCTCAATTTAGACTGGAAGACTACCTGCCAGGGCTGGCACTGCCTACAGTGATGTGGACCCTTCCATAGACATTATCATTTTGGAAAACACACACACAGACTTGTGTCCATATCATTTACAAGTCAAATAAAGTAATTTTCTTTAATGGTGTTTCATCCCAAAAGACTGTAACTTGTTTTATGTTTTAAAAAAATTCAGCATATGTGACTTTATTCACCATGTGATTAACATTATATTAGCCTACCTCTCACTACATTTTAGAGTCCTCCTGTTCTATACCCGCAGGCTTACATATTGTCACTGTGGATTTTGTGGTAGAAGTCTTAATGTAAGCATTTGCTTGGTTTTGGTTCCTTATTATTTACTCCGATACTTTTGTTCAAACTGCTATTTAGATGAAATGTTCTCTTTGCATGAGTTACTACTAATATATATTCAATGACAAGTCAAATTTTACTTCATCTGTTCCCATAATATTAGATCACTGAAGTTGTCCTTGCACTTACTATCAGGAATTACCTTAGTCTGTTACTCCTACTTGAGAAAGAACATGAGTGATGTTCGCCTTATTTCTTTCTAGATACTCTCTTCTATGCATGGTGCATTCTGAAAATATTGTATTAAATTTCAGTTACTGATTATCAAACAATTTTTATCCTTTCATCTCTATTTTTGCTGTGAGAAAGAAGCCCACACCAGAAAGAAATATGGGTAGCTTGTGAACTATGTTTTATCTTGAACTTTTCTGTTATATATAAGTTAACCAGCTTCTGATCAAATGTTCATTTCATATCTTATCTCAATTTATTCTATGCATCTCTGTGATTTATTATATGTGAGTATCTATACATGTGGAAACATTCAAAGTGGCAAGTAAATTGTTAAATAATGGTCATGTAATAGGTTCAGGTAGTCACTTTCTGGTGGATTTAAGGGGTCATAGCATAAAGCTGTAGAAGTGAACTGTTGGTTGTATTACAGATCCTGAGATTTTGAAGATGAAATGACATGGAAAATGCAGACAGAGAGTAGATCAAGCCCAAAAGAGAAAAGCTGGCTGCAAGCAGTTAGCTGGAAGTCAGAGCCACCCAAGTCATCAGATGTAGAGCCAAAGGATTTTATCTTTGCTCTACTGAGTTTTCACCTTGCTCTGGTCTTTATTTTTACACTATGCTACCCCATTTCCCTCTTTTAAAATAGTAACATATATTCTATTTCAAAATAAGATGGAAGTGTGACATTTGCCTTTTGATTTTACAAGGAATAATAGAAGAATGTCCTATGTCTTAGAAGAAACTTTGTAATTTTAAACACAGTTGAGAGTGAAACACAATGGGGGTTTTTGAAATTGTAGTAAAATACATTTTGCATTTTGATATGGTCAGCCCTACCACTGTGCTTCCCTCTGCCTGCACAGATTCTAATCTCCTGAATCCTTAGACTAAATAGACATTTCTTTCTATAAGGTGACTTGTCCATTATGCTTTATTATCATGATAGAAAAGTAACTAATACAACACTCAACAAGAAAATAGGTTAACTTGCTCTATGAGACAGTTAACTTGATAATACAATAGTGTTATCCTTAGTACTTAGGCAAATATAATAAGCAAAGCAACATTCAAGCCAGAAAGGATGAAAATAAGAGTAATTCTGTTCTCAGACCAGATGCTGAAAGCTCAATGATTGAACACAGAAATAAAACTGATTGAACTAAAGTAAAGTAGAAAAAGTTAAGTATATAATTCAACTTTTGGAGAAAGATACAAGTAAGTTGAAAGGCGTGCTATTTTTATAGAATGAAAGTATCGTTAAAACAATTATTCTTTCCAAAAAGATAACAAAAGACCATAAATTCATGTCTTCCAATATATTTAAAAATAAAGTCCATAATAATTCCTTAGTACTTAAAGTAATCTTGAAGAAAATAGATATAATTTTAAGAACTCATTTTATTAGTTTCAGAATGGGACCACCAACAGGAATTAATTTCACTAGTAAGGGCATAAATATTATGGGAATAAAAGAGATTACTCTGCATTGTGTTATTTAACAAGTGATAGTCTTATATAAAGATTCAGCATTTTATTTACCATTTTATACACATGGTCAGTCAGTGGTCATATATGTTATTTAGTGTCTCTATTTTTTAACTAGAAATTTAGTGAATTAATCAGTATATTTTATATTTAATTTTATTTTTAAATCAGAACAAATTTATTCATTTCATTTTACCAAGAAAGAAACTAAGGTTAAGCTTCTTTATTTTCTTTCTTTCTTTGTTTCTTTTAGTTAATAAATTCTGTGAAAAATGACCTGACCTGTTTTTCTTACTGGTCTAGCTGATAATACTTTTGTTATCACTCTGCACATGGGCTATAAATAAACATACATACTATTGTTTGTTACAACGATGGTAGACGTGGGGGGGCGTGATTCCGAAAACCACATTCTTGTGGTTTATACACCAGGTATACAAAAATTGTGAAGCTTTAAGCAAGTTACATATTCTCTTTAGACAAATAGAAATCATTAACAATAAATGAAACCCATGGGGGGGGTGAAGAAATTAAAAAGTTGAAATCACATATTGTAGAAAGGGTGACAAAAACCAAGCAAGTGATTGAGTTAGTGCATGTTCCTATTTCTGGTATGATGAAGTTAGGGATGACATTTTAGAGGTGTTTTCCTTGTGGGTTTATTTTCCCTTAAGATTGATTTTTTATTTCATTCCCTAAATACTTAAGATCTCTTGGGTATAGGTGTTTTGAGAAGGCAGTGATGAAGATTTCTGTCAGGTGTTGAATAAGCAAAGTAGGGGTAGAGATGGTGAAATTACATCACACACACGTATGATATTCACAAAAACAAATAAAAATATATTTAAAATGAACCTGATAAACATCATCAATCATCCAGATATAAAAAAGACATTGATGCACAGTATAGTCAGTCAGAGGTTCCCAGTTGTCACCAGGGGATTCTGGAGAACTCAATAGGCAGATAGTTGCCAGGGAAATAGGTTGAGTTTTAGACAAATGGGTCCATAGATAGATTACTAGGCATCTGTGTAATTCCCCGGCTGTGCTGCTAGATCCAACCTTCTGAAACAGCTTTCAAAGGAGTCAAAATGCAGGAAGGAAAGAGCACACAGAAACCTTCCCTCTGAGACACTAGCCAGCAGGCAATGGTGAGACACATGATCACAAGGCAGCATTATTAGCATGAAGCTATAATGTTTTGAAAACACTGTTTCCTTCACAAGTTGTTTTTCTGTATATTAAAAATTGAAATAAAAATGTGTCTGAAAA
The DNA here is from genome assembly GCF_903995435.1 of Acomys russatus. Taxonomy (NCBI): domain Eukaryota; kingdom Metazoa; phylum Chordata; class Mammalia; order Rodentia; family Muridae; genus Acomys; species Acomys russatus. The sequence goes on along the minus strand of NC_067164.1, from coordinate 7,095,195 downwards.
CAAGAAAGTGTTACCACTGATTAGAAATAGCACAAGAAGCAGCTTAAATGCTCCACACTCAGCTGGAAATCTTCTTGAATAAGGAAACCATTCAGGGAAGAAAACAAAACACAGAGGAAGAAAGTCAGATTAGTGTGAGTTCAGAAATGAGTTCCAAAACTACTGAAGCAGTGTATTAGCTTCATGACGAGAGCCATTAGCTCTCCATGGAAAGGCACTGTTTCTGTGGAGCTTCAGAGCACAGAGACGTGAAGGCTCAGGAATAAAGCATTGCCTTCTCACCAGTTATTAACCTCATTTATACCACTGAATTCTGATTACTACCCCCATTGCCTTGACATGGTTCAGCAGCTTGATAGCTCATTCTGCTGTGTGCACATTGTGACGACAAGAAGGGAACCCTGAGGCCGACGTTACCATTTCTTCTCTTATGACTGGCTGAACGTCCCATGAAAGTGACTGTCTACTTAAGGGAAGAATTTCCTAAACATTTTTTCAGAATCTGTTATCTTTTGTCTTTTTCACCAAATAGAGGATCACAAAAATGTAACGGCAAGAACTTGTGCACACATAAACACTTGGTAAATGCATTCAATGTGGAAAATACAAACATCTCAAAAATTAAAAATTAACTGCTATGTGATTGCATTTCAATTCTACCATGCATTCATATCATTGGTCACGGAGTTCACCTGCTCAATAGATTGCCTGGCCAATTGGCTCCCTGCTCTGTAGTTACTCATGAACACCACTACACCAAGATATATATGAATATAAGGGAATATTGTTCAATGACAAAAATCAAATCCTATTTGTTACATCATGCTGAAGACAAATTAACTCATGTTAAATGAATTAAGTTGGGCACACATCAATGTTTGATATTACTGTATCAATCAGAAAATATTCATCTCATAAAAGTAGAAAGAAGAATAAGGTCACCAGAGGTTTAGTATAATGGAAAAATAGGATTTTTTTTAGTGAGTTAAATGTTACAATCAAAGAATATAATTCTTCATACTTAAAACAGAAGACAAACAAGACATTTTCTTCTTTTTATAATCCTCCCCCAAAATCCAAAGAATATGCTCTGCTCATATGTCCCTGAAATCTCAAATTTGTTACTAACCTCATTGCTTCCATTTCTTCAACCCAATGTTCTCTACTCAGATTCTCAAAACTGCTGTTTCCTTGTTTGTCTTAAGATGTATTTAATGTATACATTTCTGTAGGTGGACTATCACTTTCTTTCATATACTATGGATATAATTGAGATATTCTCCCTATGTGTGTATATGGGAATGTATATATTTTATGTGTAAATACATGTACATGGAAGAGTTGACACTGTATTCTTTATTAAATTAAATGCCAACCTTATATTCCTTTCTTTTCTTTTCTTTATTTTTGACAAGGTGCTTCACTGATTATGGACTTTAACAGGCCAGGTAGTTTGTCTGGATAACAAGCTCCAGGAATTTATTTGTTTGTTTGTTTGTTTTCTGTAGAGTTGTACATGAGTACCACTTCATCGATATTTAAAATTAAAATTAATATTTTGAACAATATTCTGATCACTGTTCTTATCCTCTACTTCCTACAAGATCCCCCCCCCCACCTATTCACCTCTCTTTCTTTAGAAAATACATATTTTTCACCCATACCTTGGTGCAGACACTGGGTATCAGACGTCAGGCGTGTATTCATGTGCATGTCATTGTCATTTCACCTCCAGAATCATCTCCTCAGACCTGATATGTTTTAATTATAATTCACTGCCTCTTGTTCATCATGAAGTATTAATTACTTCAATGTCTTCAGTATGAATTATCTACATTACATATTTTATAATATATTTTCATTATTTTAATATCATAAATATGTGACAGTGTATCTTTCTTTCACTGATAATATTTCATAGTGTATAATACACACTAGATAGTATATACATTTATTGAGTATTTAGATTAATACATTTGCTTAACTTTGTAACTTTATTTGATGGTAAATTGTATTTTTTTCTGTCTGATATATTCATATTTTATACTTAATATCTGTAAAGAAATAATATAACTGAAATAACTGATGGTTCCATGAGATTTATGGAGAACAGACACTAAACAGTGTTCTAGAAATATTATATCTTGTACTACTTTTAAAGAAAAGTCTTGTTGGAAATAAAGGTACAGGCTCTCACCTTCAACAAGATTCTTCATGTGATGAGTGATTATAACGTACTAACCTGGAAAGTTAGCATGTCCAAGGTAAGAAAAGAAGAGATATACAGTAATAAGAACATCAATATTTACCCTGTATTATTTCTTTGGCAATTAACTATACTCCATATAAAATGTCCTATATAAGAAAGAAAATGCTCACCCTGAAAAAAAGTATGGAGTTATTTACCATACAAAGGTGTTAAATGGTACCTGCCCTCATGGAGACCAATGGCCAGAGCTTACCATGAACAAATGACTTCGCTAAGTCAGGAGAAAGAGGATGAGTCTGAGTGATTGACTGCTGGGTTTGCATATCTTCTAAAATGACATTAATATGTTTATCCTGTCTTATGAATATGGCAAGACATTGAAAAGTAGGATAAAATGAAATGGAAGGAAACATTTACAAAAAATGTAATAATTACCTCCACATCAGTTTTAAAATGATGAAACTTTTAATATGCTTTGAAATTTCTGTAGAAATAAACAATTTAAATTGAGTAAATAGAAATTTAATAAACATCTATCTTCCATTTAGGAACTTGCAATGAAAAGTAAAATGCAGTGACACAAAATTATTAACCTGGTGTTTTTTTAATTTTTTAAAAATAATTTTATTTTTATTTTTCATGTGCATTGGTGTTTTGTCTGGATGTATGTCTTTGTGAGAGTGTCAAATTATCCAGGAGTGGAGTTACAGACAGTTATGAGCTGCCATATGGGTGCCAGGAACTGAACCTCGGTCTCCCAGAAGAACAGCCTGTGATATTCATTGTGAATCTATCTCTCTAAACTCTTAACACAGTATTTTAATTATATAAACATAAAAAGTACCAGGAATAACCACTAAGTATTTGTATACTGGATACCCTAAGATGAAATGAGAAAAACTATTATAAAGGTCACTGTAGACTTGTGTTGTTTTATATGTTTTCTATTGTTAACATTTTAAAAAACTGCTTGTGTTTTACCACATGAGGTAATTACCATGAGGTAGCCACTAAAACAAGGGGTTTTGTTATCTTGAAAGCAGCTTACTATAATAAAAGGGATATTTTAAATTAAATTGTTAAAACCTCAACTCAAAATTTGCATCTGAAGGAATATAAAAGATAGAAACATATAAAAAGTTAACTGGAACTATCTTAAAGGCAAACTGACTGTGTCCAAATGAAGAATGAGTAAAATTTTATGTATTACTAGAAAAGTTTTCTATATCTGCATTTAAAAAATTATCTCCAATAAATTCCCAACAAAGACTCACTGTAAATTTTTCATATTCATTTAATAATCTTTAGTTAAATTACTTAGCATTAGTTTCTTTAAATGATTTTTTAAAACCCCCCTAATGAGCTGGCTAGTGTAGGAATGAGTTTATTAGCAGGAAGAAAGCCTAGTCGCTGTTGGGGAAGGTCTTTGTGCACGTTGTTTTCAGATACTGATTTCAGTGCCTTGTGACCCGGTTACTGCCCTGCTACAGGCATGACTATGAATGTTGAAGCATCTGCTGTGCCCACGTGATGTAAGGAATGTCCATCCAATTATCCTTGATTGACTAATAAAGATACTGAAGCCTATGACTTGGCAGAAGAGGGGTAGGCTGTGTTTTTAGGTTCCTGAGAATGGAGGAGAGAAGAAGGAGAAGCAGAAGAAGAAGGAGGAGGAAGAGGAGACGCTAGAGAGAACAGAGCCACCCTGGGACCAGATGGGCATAGATAGGAAAAGGCAGCCAAGATGAGAAGTGTGTGCAAGTGCTTATGGATTATGGATGGGAAGCAGTCCAAACAGGAATGAGTAGAGCAGCTGGCATAGGGTGTGTGACTTGGAGATAAAGGGTAGATTAGGAGGTTAGAATCAGCCCTGCCCTAGCTGAAACAAGGTTTACTGAACACCAATCAGGTGTCTGTGGTTTTCTGTCAATATCAGCATAGCTAAATAATACTGCCACAATAATTACAGGCTTTGATAATAAACAGTATTAACAATTTTTATTTAGTACAAGTCTCTTAATCTGTGTTTGGTTTCTCAACTTGGTAAGAATTTTGTCTGGTCAGTTGGTAGTTAAAATTGATGAGGAATAAACTTGATTACCAGAGTATGCCAGAAGTGCAGGTTAGTAGTTTTCCAAAGGAGAAGATGACAGAGACAGTTTGCTGCCTGAGCAGTCACCCAAAACTATAACGTTGGAGCATCTTCCTCAGCCTTCTGGCCCAATATATCTGAGAGACATATTTGTGAGGCAGGAACTATTTAGGACTTGCTTAACCTGTCTTAGCAGAGTTTGGTCATTGACTCTGCCTGCATCCAAGATTGCCCCTTTTTTAAGTAGACCAGGTAGCTTAGTTTTACAATGAAGCTTAGTTGTTTAGAGGTTAAGATATTTTTAGGTCTAGATAGATGTTTTAAGTTGATAATAACAAGATGTGATGTAGATTGATTTACATTCAGAATTTTAGACACATCAAGATAGGAAAGATGTTTTCTTCAAGGCGGCCAAACACAAATAGCCAAAGCACTAAGAATGTAACATTTATATACTTCCTGATTGTTTCATGGTTATTCTTAGTATAGGTAGTCTATTGTAAATATGTTTAATAATATAAATGTATATGTAGAAATTAAAGAACATTTAATTAATAAAAATTAAAAATGATGAAGAAATTAATTTTTAATTATTATGTTTTAGTAACAAGATAACTTGAGTAAAAGCTGGGATTTATAGCCAAATAGAAAGATTTGCTTACAATATAGACTTTTGCCTCCTCAGCTTATTTCCTTTGTTGAAGGAACCCTAGCAGAACTTCAGTTCTCTAATCTAACATAGAGCAACCACCATGGATCCATCTCCTTTTCAATTTTGAAGAAAAATGCATGGCGTCCACTTTTGTGAAAGAAAAATCACTTGGGTAAAATATTTATATTTATATATGGAATTTAATTCTCCACTATAGCAGGGTTATTGTGATGCTACATTCAGTTTTAACAGATATTATTTATTTCAAAATATTATTTTTAATGTTTTATTAATCGCCAAAGAATATTAATTAAGTATAAATTCCACGTGGCTCCTTTTCAAGAGTGGTTAGAAAAAAATTTCAATTGACAGCATGAGACAAAAAGCACTTCATGCAGTCTCATGACCCATTTGGAAATTTGGTGAAGAAAATGTGTGGAGTTTTTTGTTTGTTTGCTTTTGTTTTTTTTTTTTAATTTTTTATTATTAATTTATTCTTGTTACATCTCAATGGTTATCCCATCCCTTGTATCCTCCCATTCATTCATCCTTCCCTCCCCTTTTCCCATTATTCCCCTCCCCTATGACTGTTCCTGAGGGGGATTACCTCCCCCTGTATATGCTCATAGGGTATCAAATCTCTTCTCGGTAACCTGCTGTCCTTCCTCTGAGTGCCTGCTTTTGTTTGTTTTTGTGCCAGATTTTAACATATTTACTTGTCAGTACTATAATCTTATTTGCAGTTAGACATTTCATTTCTTCACCAACCTATTTATGCAATTTTGATCTATATTGTATATTTTTCCCCTAGCCATATTGTTGGGCTTTCTAGTAGCCTTATTGTCTAACAGTGTACTGTACCACACTTTAATTTTAAAATGCTTAGTCCCAAGATAAGTACTTAAGGAATATTAAATTTTGGAGTAATAAAGTGATTTATGACACAACAGACAAGTGGTTCCAGAAAGCTGATTCCAGTTTTATTTTGAATATGGTAACTTATATTCTGGCATACTTTCTCTAACGTGGCCTAAACTGAAAGTTTCAGACATCTACAGGACTTAACCAATTTTTTATGTGCCTAAATGATTGTGCCATTACCAAAATGGATTCATGTACATATTTTTCCATTTACCAAATATTCATGGCAAAACTAGGCATAAAACTAGGTGAAAATATATAGCAGGAAAGAAGAATTGAAAGAAGATAGGTAAAATAGAGGAGGGAGGGAAAGAAGAAGGTCAGAAAGAAGGAATTGGGCTCCATGTTATTAACTTTTGAAAAATTATAACTTGTATTACAGTAAAGTATTCATTTCTTAGCATTAATAACTAACTCCATTTTCACCCAAACAAAAATCACATGTATGTGTATTGGTGTCCACATGAAGATAGCTACATTGATTGAGAACAAGATGAGGGAGTCATGTTTTAGATCCATGAGGGATCAATGGTTGTTAAAAATTGCAGCTGTTCAGAATCTTTTTATAAAACAGACTTTTAAGGTAATTTTAGATAACCTTCTCACACTCTGCCATAGAGTTTAATTCATATCCAGACTACTCATAATTCATAATAAAATGTTAATCCTATGTAAATAGACTTATGCTATACTATTTTAAGCAATAACTTAAGAGGAAAAGGCTGCAGCTCTTCAATATGCATGAAATGCTTACATATCATTATTTTTACAATAATTTTGAACCATAGTCAGTTCATTTGGCAGATTTGGAACCTGTAGCTATGAAGAGCTGTGATTTTACAAATGCATATTCATATACACACATATATGGATATGTTAAATAAATATATAGTTTTCCATTGAAACACTAAAAGCCAACATAAACACATAGAACTATGATGTAAGCATAAACAAAGAAATGAACGAAAAGTAGAAGCCAAGAAATAACAATTAAGAAAAAAAAGTAATAAATGTATAGGAACATGTGGTATGGGAGGTCATGTGTCAGTAGAACAGTCACTACAGAACAGGGGACGTTGAAAGGGGGAAATATTTTAGGGTGAGCCAGTGAAACATCTAAACCGAGGATTATTGAAATAATAAAGAACTAGGTGTTGTCAATATCTAAAACAGTGTTTGGACCTTCATAACAGATGCACATTAGTAACCGAGATCTCTTAATATCTAAAGAGGTCAGGCTAAGCAAAGATTCTAGTAAAGAAATATGGCATTCAAAGGCACAGTAATAATCAGATTCCAAGGACTGGATTTCAATTAGTGACATAATTTTTTTTATAAATTCTTTTTTAAAGTAATTAATTAATTTATTAATTTTACATTCCAATAATAGGCCCCTCTCTCCTCTCCTCCTGGTCCCACACTCCCTCTCTCTTCCCCATCTCCTCCCTCACCTACCCCTCAGAAAAAGGGGAGTCCCACCACTACAGTTCCCATCCCATCACATCTAGTTCCACCAGGCCTGAGCGCATTCTCTGCTACCACAGCCTGCCAGGGGGAAGTGAACAAAAGGCAGGCAAGAGTCCTTGTCAGAGACACCTCTCACTCCGCTTACTAGGGAACCAAGCTGCCCATCTGGTACACATGTATAGGGGGCCTAGGTCAAGTCCATACATAGCATTTCTTTGGTGTTTTAATCTCTGCAAGTCCTTCTGGGCCCTGGTTAGATAGATCTGTTAGTGTTCTTGTGGCACTCCTCTTCCTTCCCAGTCCTTCTATTTTCCCCCTTTATTCTCCTTAAGGCTCTATGGGCTCCACCTAATGTTTGGCTTTGAGTCTCAGCATCTGTTTCAATCTGTTGCTGAGCGGGCCCTCTTTGAGGACAGGTATACTAGGCTCCCATCTGTAAACATAGCAGAGTATTGTTAATAGTGTCGGGGGTTGGTTCTCTTCCGTGATGTGGACAGGCATTGGTTGGGCATTCCCTCAATCTCTGCCCCCGCTCCCCGTTCGTTCGTTTGTTTGTTTGTTTGTTTTTAAATCCCTGTACATCTTGCAGGCAGGGTAAATTTTGGATCAAATTTTTGTTGTGGGTGGGTTAGTGTTCCTTTCCCTCTACTGGGAATCCTGTTTGGTTAGAGGGTGGCCTCCATGTCTGCCACTAGGTGGGGTCTCAGCTAGAGTCACCCCTGTATCTTCCCAGGTGCATACCCTGTCATAGGTCTCCAGCCTGTTTTGGAGATGCCCCAGGATGTGGTTTCTCTTCTCTCTGCAAGCCTACCCATCTTTCCCTCAAATCGAGAGTTTAATTTGAATGCCCATTGAACTTGTCTAAATAATCCCTCCATTGTTTGTAATGCATTATCTCTACATGAGTATGTGAGATTTTTACCAAGGAAACTGGTATGTCAGTGCACTTATGAGGAATACCCATTTCAACATAGGTAGCATCATTCTGTCGTCTAGAAGCATACATATGATTTTAAAAATAGAGTAAAGATGAATCATTTCATTCTCTCCTAGGACAGACAGATAACTGTTCTGTCATTAAGCAAGATACTATCAGTGTCCCTACTTCTGGTTTTCAATATTTGAAGCCCTAGCTCCAGTTGGTCAGGGTAACTGGTTCAGACAGAAAACTATGCTATAGTTCCCTTGATTTTTAACATTTTCATAACTTAGACTGCAATGTCAATACTATCCACATTATAGGGTTTCCAGCTTTCACAAAACATCTCATAAACTATTGTAGCTTCTGTAACCACAGGAGTCAACCCCTTCATAAACTTTCTCTAAAACACCTTTTATCACTATCTTCTTGTATTTTCCTAAGGATATATCTCTATATATCTAATGCAACATCTCCCTAATCTATTGTGTATGTATATATGAATCTATTATCTCTATTTTTCTATTATCTATCAATTTTTCTATTATCTATCTATCTATCTATCTATCTATCTATCTATCTATCTATCATTACTTATTTATTTTCCTATCTAACAATTTCTATAAATCATTTATCACCTATCAACTCCCTATATATCCATTTTAGAGGGGTCATCTATCTATATCTATCATCTATCTATGTATATCTATCATTTCTTGAGGTATGTATTAATCTACATACCACATTCTTTTTGATACACTGAAGAATCTTTGTAAACAGGAACTGCAAAAATAGCAATGGTGTTGATACAAAGAATATGTTCTAGTATTTATCTAATTTTAATGGTTTAAAAAATTAACACATCTAATTTTAAGAACAAATAATATTGAGACAACAAACAGATGAACATACATTTTAAATTTGTTTCTATAGTGTCTTTAACATGACCATAATAAGCATGAAACACTGTTAATGTCCACAGAAGGGACAATATATAATTTTACACTCTGGAAGTAAATGCTTAATACTTTCTGCAATGTGTAAGATTTATATATAAAACTGGTTATATTTTTTGCAGTCACTTTGGGATTTAAGGATTTTAAAATATGGTGTGATCAGAATTAATGAGGCCCAGTTGTCCAAAACATCCACAGCACGACCATACTCTTTTATATGAGGTATGAAAATTCAGAACCTCCTGTACTTTACAAAGATTTTCATGGCAAGGGATTACCATGAGGCAACTTTATGAGTTGTCTGAAAATTCTCTTGCAAAGGTCTGTTCCCCACAGGATTGATATTAGTAATTGGTTCAAAAGTAAACTACCTCTCTACAATGTGCTGTTCTCTCTGATCAGAGCTTAGAGGCCAAAAGAAAACAAACCCGAAAATGGTTCTCAATTATTTTTGGTTCTAATGCAGACATAGCTAGAGTTAGTTTCAAGGACAAATGAAACCATATTCAACTTAGTTTTCCAAAATCCGTGGTCAGGTAGAGTTTTTACCTTGTGAAAATTATAGATTTCTTTTTAAGTTAAAATTGGCTTTTTTTTTTTTTTTTTTTTTTTTTTTTTAGAGCTTATTATTTGCTTCCCTCTGGCAGCTGCCATATTGCTGTGAACACTGTTGTATCTGTCATCATTCCTGACACGCTCTGTCGGAGGCCCGTCAGGAAGTCTGGTCTCACACTCTACCCTAATGCAGATTCAACAATCAGAAGAGTTCTGCACTTCAATAAAACATTAAAAACACCCTTAGTAGCATGAAGACTGAGCACAAGACTGTGTGCGGCTCTGAGCCCTCTGTGGCAAGGTGCAGGGACCAAGATGAATCCTCTCCGGGATCCTGTAGTTACAGACTTGGTCAAAGACTATGTAAGGATTTGTGAACCTGCTTAGTTAGTTAAAGCCAAACTTGCAAACATATTTAAAATAAGTCAGGCAAAAGTGGAGGAGAGAGTCAACTCTTATTATCATCCTTTTCTAAATATCATTTTTACCATCAAAATCGTTATTTTTTTTTTTTTTTGAGACAGGGTTTCTCTGTATTAGCCTTGCCTGTCCTGGACATGCTTTGTAAACCACGCTGGCCTCAAACTCACAGAGATCCGCCTGCCTCTGCCTCCTGAGTGCTGTGATTAAAGGAGTGTGCCACCACACCTGGCTCTTAAAAATCACTTTTATACAATGTATTCTGATCACATTTCTTTTTCTCCCACTCATCCCAGATCTCCCCCACCTCCCATCCATCCAATACCATACTTTCTTTCAAACAGAAAAATAAAAGATTCAAACAAAAATAAAAGAAAACCCACAAAAAAATATGGAAAACACATCCCAACACACACACATTAAAACATAAAATCAGAAAAATAATATACTATCAAAAGCTCAGATAGGTTTATAAAATGTCCAAATAAAGTAATATGAGACAAAGATAACCTTCAAAAACACCATTAAGCTCTGGTGACCACCCCACTGCTGGGCATGAGGCTTGACCTTAAGTGTGGTTTATATACCATGTGAGCCTACATTAATTTGTTCGTTGTAGGTAACTGTCATTTGGAGATTGCTTCTGATGCCACTTTGCCCTCTCCATACTGGGACCCTGCCTGGCCCCGTGTATGCTGCCACAGTCTCTGGGAGTTTTCATGTGCAAATCTCTTATTTTAGCTTGCTTCCCCTCTGGTTCTAACAGTATTTCTGCCTCCTCTTCTGAATAGCTTCTTGAGCACTGAGGGAAAGGGTTTCATGACAACATCTCATTTAGGACTGAGCGTGGCAAAAATACTCACTACAGAATGTCCAATTGTTGGTGTCGGTATTACTTCACATCCACTAAAGGAGGAATTTCTTTGACGGTGGCTGATTGAGACACTGATCTATGGGTATAGAATCATTCCAGTAGGTGTCATTTTATTGTTATACTTCCTTTTTATTTTTTAAATGATTTATTCAGATTACATCCCGATTGTTATCCCCTCACTTGCATCTTCCTGTTCCCTGTTCCCTCCATCTTTCACCCAATTCCCTTCCCCTCAACCTGTGACAGAGGGGACTTCCTCCCCCACCGTATAATCACAGCCTATCAGGTCTCATCCAGATATACTACTTTCTCTTCTTCTGAGTGCCACCAGGCCTTCCCAGCCAGGGGAAGTTATCCAATAGGGGACACCAGACTGTCAGAAGCAGTCCCTGCTCTACAAACACCTGTGGAGTATGAGCTGTCCATTGGCTAGATCTGAATAGGGGTTCTATGATTACTGCATTCATTGTCCTTTGTTGGCACAGCAGTTTGTGTAGGTCCCCTGTGTCCAGATCCATCAGCTTTGATGGTCTTCTTGTATGGTTCCTGGGCAATCTAGGTCCTTCTATCTCCCCATTCCCCCATACCACTCTCACCCTGAGAACCAGTAGCAAGTCCAAGCATCTGTCCTTATCCCTGGCTGAGGGAAGACACTCAAAGCACATCCACATTGGGCAAGTATCCAATTATAAGTGAGTATATACCCTGTGTGTCTTTCTTGGTCTGGGTTAACTCATTCAGGATGATCACTTCTAGTTCCACCCATTTGCCTACAATTTTCAAGATTTCCTTGTCTTTAATAGGTGAGTAGTATTCCATAGTGTAAATGTACCAGTTTCTCTATCCATTCTTTGACTGAGGGACATCTAGGTTGTTTCTAGATTCTGGGTATTACAAATAAGGCTGCTATGAACATAGTTGAGCAAATGTCCTTGTTCTGTGGTAGAGTATCTATTGGGTATATTGCAAGGAGTGGAATAGCTGGGTCTTGAGGAAGCTTTATGGTTATGCTTCTGTGGCAGAGCCATAGTGCTTGGTTTCAGGAATTTAGTTTCAGAAATTTGGACACCCAATTCATATCAGACAAGTCATAACAGACTCTATCTCATAGAATGGGCAGAAATTCCATCCGATAATAGTTGGTTACTCCTTTCCAGATATGTAAAAAATTACAGTACATTGTTCTTATTGGATTGTATACTATAAAACATATAATCCTTATGTAATTCTCTTGTGCTGTATTATTTGTAGAAAATTCCTGAGGAGTTTTAAGATGTTAAGAAAATAAAAAATAATTATAAATGAAACAAGGAAAGTGATTCCTGAAGAAAGACTAGAGGAGATTACAAAGTGACTCTGTCCTTAAAATCATGTGAACCCTGTTTTGTGTTGTGTTTACCTGTGGCCAGCATTGACATCACTGAAGAATGTGAATTAAAACATGCACAGCAAGCATGTGTGAGATTTAAACAAATTAAATCTATTTAGACATATAGTTATTCTAAGGAATAGTGGAAATAGTACAAGAGTTTAGCCAAAGAATCTCCCACAGATGTTCCTATTAGTTATGCAGAACCACCATTTGGCATTATTTACATCAAAATTAAAATAAATAATTATAAAAGAATAACTATTCACATTTAAAATCTTGCAGAACATATGCAAGGAATAGATTCCGTAGTCTCAGGGGGAAGATTATGCGCAAACATTTCCTTGCACTAATTCATTGATTTTTTTTCCCCTTCTTTTTTAAACAAGCAACCATGTTTTATTATTTTTCCTTTGGTTTTTATTAATTTACTTGAATTTCATCTACATTGTTATCCTCTTACTTGTACCTTCCCATTCCTCCCTTCTTCCCTCTTCCATCCTATTCCCCTCCCCTAGGTCTGTTACAACCCCACCCCCCACCATATGATCATGGCCTATCAAGTCTCATCTTGGTAACATGCCTATTTGTTCTCTGAGTGCCACCAGGCCTCCCCACCAAGGGGAACTGGTCAAACACGGGGCACCAGAGTTCATGTCAGAGTCAGTCTCTGCTCTTCACACAATTGTGGAGACTATCCTGTCTGTTGGCTAGATCTGAATAGGGTTTCGAAGTTTACTGCATGTGTTGTTCTTTGTTGGTGCAGTAGTTTGAGCAGATGCTCCTGGTCCAGATCTGCCCACCATGATGTTCTTTTTGTAGGTTTCTAGGACTCTCTGGATCCTTCTATTTCCCATATTTTCCCATATTTCTCTCACCTAGAGTCCCTGTAGGAGGTCCCCGTATCTTTCTCAACCTCATGGTAAGTGAAGAATTTCATGGGACATCCCTTTTGGGCTAGTGTTCAATTATAAATGAGTGTATACCACGTGAGTCTTTCTGGGTCTGGGTTAACTCACTCAGTATGATTCTGGGTATATTCTAAGATGTGGAACAGCTGGATCTTCCCAGTTTTCTGAGAGAGCACCAGATTGATTTCCCAAGTGTACTGAAGCTGAGGAATTTTGGCCTCTATGAAAATAGTAGTATGATTATTTCCTGGATTGATCCTATCCATTGATTTTTGTTGCTCTATTTCGACATTCAACTTATAATGATAATATTTCTAAATATGAACTTTTATTCTGAGTTGAGACTATTCTAATATATTAAAGTACTGAATATCTAAGGTTTGAGTTTTGCCATTAAGTACACTTAGATTGTCATTCTTATCATGTTTCATCATAGGTTAAACATGGACAATATAACTTTTTAAATGAGAATCACTTATCATTTTGGTTTGCTTATCATTGCTGTGACTAAACACTCACCACAAGCAACCTGGGGAAGAAGAGCTTATTTTAGCATTCTAATTATAGTCCATCATCAAGGGATAGGCAGGAGTTCAAGAGAGGGACCTGGAGGGAAGAACAAAAGTAGAGATCATTTAAAGAAGGATGTTTTCTGGCTTGCTTCTTCCTGAAGTTGACCCACATTTCTTACGTAGCACTGGACCGCTCTACCCCACATAAAGCAACTGGCAATCAAGAAATCACATCACAGTTATGCTCACAGGCCAATTTTTTTACATAAAAATTTATATTATTACACACATATACAATAAACTAACTATAGCAAGGAGAGCCATGACACAATCAGGAATTATATAAATGTTACATTCTTAGTGTTTTGGTTATTTGTATTTGATAGCCTTGAAGAAAACATCTTTCCTGTCTAGGTGCATCTAAAATTCTGAATGTAAATCAATCTCTATAATATCTTTTCATTATCAACTTAAAAAAATTCTATCTAGACCTAAAAAACATTATAGCCCTTAAACAATTAAGCTTCATTGTAAAACTAAGCTACCTGGTATTCAACTCCATTAGAGACTTGAGAAGGAATAAACGTGACTACCTGAGTAGGGCAGGAGTGCAGGGTAGTAGCTTTGCAAGTGAGAAGATGATAGAGACAGTTTGAAACCTGAATAGTCACCCAAAACTCTGTAATGTTGGAGCACCTTCTTCAGCCTTCTGTCCCAATATATCTGACAGCCATATTGGTGAGACAGGAACTACTGAGGACTTGCCTATCTTGTCTTGGCAGAGTTTGACCATTGACTCTGCTTGCATCCAAGCTTGCCCCCTTTTTAGGTAGAATTCTGTCTGTGGTAGAAAAGAATACGTTTCCCCCAGTGGTTTGTTTGCCACATTAGAAGCCATTTCCATAAGGAGGTTCTTTGATCCTCATCATCGTCTTTGAGGTAACCTGTCCCATGGTCAGTGAATCTTCAAATAATAAAAACATTTTAGACGCCATATTCTGCATGTCTCTGATGTTTTTGAGACCTTATCTAACTATCCTACCATATCTTTCTATAGAATCATATCTATCTGCTGCACCTAAGATGTATATTCTTGTGGTAGAAGTAGACTAGTGATTGACCTGACCATGATTTGATTAGCTTACAATTAACTTGTAAAGCTTATATAATTCTAAACAGCCTGCAATAGCACTTTCATAGTATTGGAAGTAAACATTGTATTATACTTGAGACATGTGTGTACAATACCCCATATTAGAGTAGAAGAGAATATATATATATATATATATATATATATATATATATATACACACACACACACACACATATATATATATATATAGTGTGTGTGTGTGTGTGTGTGTGACTTAAATTTAATTCTATACCACTGTATCTAGGATGAAACTTATTTTGCATCTATATACAACATTCTATACCACTGAATTAAAAATAACCTTGTGAGTGACAATTGAGGCATTAAGTTGAGGGGTAGATTCACTAGTCTAGTTTTGTTCTATCTTCCCTATTTCTATATTTCCCCTTTCTTTGTTTTCAACCGCTTTCTCAAAACCTAAGAATGTAAGATAAGGGAAAGGAGAGGAATTGCTGAATCTAACCTTGTTTTCTTTTTAAATGAAACCAATAATAACTTGTAACCAGTTCGCATTGACAATAACCTTCTCTAGCCCAAGAAAGAAACCAAAAACCTACCCAACCCTGCCCCCCCTTAAAAGAAGTGGGGCATCATTCTCTTAAACTTTCTTCTGGCTTATTTGGGACTAACAATACCTAGTAGGGACCCAAATAAAATTGGGGACATGGTTAAACAAGCTAGATTTAGCAATTGTGGTCCAGTTTCTAAATGTTGAGAAATTCCAGACTGTGTGGGACAGTCTGAAATGCTGGGCCCATTGGGATTGGAAGCTTTATTTGAAAGTGTCCTGGCAGCTGTCTTGTTTGATGAAAATCAGCAATTGAAGCACTTGGTGTTGGAACATGAAGGATACATGCTGAGAGGAATGAATCCTGTCAGGTATGATCCAATGTCAGTGTTCAGTTCTTTTGGTCTGAAAGCATATAATTTCTCAGAGCATTATACAGTCATAAAATTATAAATATATAAGGTGTGGGTGAAGCATTAAACAATTAAGGCTTGTTTTCTGCTCTTTGTATGAGCAGGAAAAAAAATCTGTAAATCTTGTTTCATGCCATATGAAAACTGGCATCTAATAGTAATTCATACAGGTTCTGTAGCCAACAAGAAGCATTGTCTATGCCTAGACATTCATATCTCAGCCAGTCTCAGAAATATTCCCATATAGTGGAATTAGCAATATAAACTACCTGCTTGTTCTGCAGTTGAAATTCTCCGCATCCTGATTGTACCTTCTTCCCTCATTCCCTCCGAGGCCCCCATCACTTCCTTATCCCCTCTCCCTCCCTCCCTTAGTACTCAGAAAGGTGAGCCCTTTTCCCCTAACATCTGACCTCTGCCTATCAAGTCTCACCTGTACTATCTGTAACCTCTTCCTCTGTAGGTCTTCCTTCCGCTGTCTTTCCAGGTGGAAGTGATCTAACTTCGGGGGCCAGAGTGCATGTACTCCAGTGTAGTCCCTACTCTCCACACATGGGACCCACAAGGAGACTGTGCTGCTACATCTGAGCAGTCAGTCTAGATGCACATCATACATGGTCCTTGGTTGATGTTTCACTCTCTGTGTTGTAGCGTAGTTATTCTCACAGGCCAATCTTGTATGCAAGTTACAGAGATGAAGGTTTTCAAGGCCATGTTCTGAAGATGGAAAAGGACATGAGCCTTGGAAACCTTCAGCTTTGTGAACTTAAAATCTTTTCAGCTAATACACACATCTTGGGATATGTGATGGAATAATTTCTTCAAACACCTAAAATGGCCTTTAGAGTTGGTCCATATTTTCTAGAAAAAAAAAAGTGATAATTACTAGGCTTCATATATGTTTCTCTGCTAGTTTTAAGACCACAGAAAAAGACTGGCTAGATGGTTTGTCTAGTCAAGGCATTTGTCTCCAATGAGAAGAAACTGAGAACCTGAGTTCAATTTCTATGTTCTACATGAGATAACTGAATCCTACAGTTGTCCTCTGATCTCCACATATGTGCCATGGTATAGTCCCACCCAAAACGCACATATGCATAAACTCACACAACTGAATAATCGATAATTTAAAGTTAATGCCATTTTAAATATTGAAGAAAACTCTGGATGGTGCCAAGATACAAGCATGTTAATAAAGAAGGAAACAAAATAGGTTGTATTACTTGGTTAAAAATGTAATCATTATATAAATGAAATTATTTATAAATTTCTATGTAACCATTGATCAACTCAGCTAGGAAAATTTATCAACTTTTATTATATAATTATTATATTCTCCAAAATATTTTAGTAAGTCTTTTACTTTAATTTAAAATTGATTGGAATTCATAGAGCCTTATGATAAACATTTCAGATAGAAGCAGACTGAAATACATTAAAGATATTTTTACAGATACTATGCTATTTTATTGAGGTGAAAAATAATGGGAAAAATAAGATTAAGAAGCTTTTTGGGTGCAATAGTTAGTAGGTAAAACTGAATCAAATTCTTAGTTGTCAGCTTATACATATGAACATTATTTTTATTCCATTTTTATTTTGTGAGGTAAAGTAAAAAGATAAGAAAATCTGTGTAGCGAGGGCAAAGCCCTAGCTTTACAGAGAAGAACAGATGCAAAGCCTTGCTATGTCAGTCTATGGCAGTGGGATTTTGTATCTGTTTTTAAGCCTGACACAAGAGATATACTTTTTGATTAATAAAAACAGTTTTGTTCTTGTTAACAGCCTTAGAATGTGTTCATTGTTTCCGTTGTCTTTAGCAAAGGGATGCCATCAGGAGCTTCTTGTTTTATACTGTAAAAATGTTTATCAATTTTCATATGGTTGTTTAAGGTATTATGAAGCTACTTTGTAAATGAAACAATATTGCAAAATAAGTTTGAATAATTGATGAAAATTTATTTTGTAAAAAACAAACAATCTGTAGCTAAGTAAACATACTCATCAAAAATAATAAAAAATAGAATCAAAGGCCAACATTTAATATTCTGTTTGTTAGATAATTTCATGGACTTGTCGTTTTACTTATTGGACCTACAAATGCATCAATGAATCTTTTCTTAAGTTATTTTCTTAGAATAAGTTGTACATAGATGACATTATTGTTTCTTTTTGGGGGGTATTTTAAGACAGGGTCTCTCTGTGTAGACTTGACTGTCCTGGACTTGCTTTGTAGAGCAGGCTGGCCTTGAATTCACAGCGATACACATGCCTCAGCCTCCCGAGTGCTGGGATTAAAGGCGTGTGCCACCATGCCTGGTTCCTTTCTTTTTTGCTTATGTGTCCTGTATATTGATAATGTGTGTGTGTGTGTGTGTGTGTGTGTGTGTATGTTTGTATTGACTTCATAAATCTGACAGTTTGCCTAAGAGAGCTCATTGGCTGTGAGATGAACACCTAGGGGACACTGCACTCATCTGGGACATTTATGTCACCTATGATACTTGGAATAAAAAACAACCCAATGCAGATATAAAATGCAATCTCTTACTCTACCAATAATAATTAACCCTTTGTGCTTTTGACCCAAAAGTTATATGACCTCTGCTGGCGTCCATGAAACAGTAGAAACTAATATGTGAGCTTGCAAAGAGAACACAAGCATTATCTTCAGGCTTCATAACCTTTTCATGACTAGGATTTTATGTTTTCTTTAATTGAAAGAGTACTATGTCATATAGTTTAGAAAATTAAATAATAACATCAACTAAAATTATAGAAGCATATGATAAAATTTCAAAATCACTTATGACTATCTTACTTTAAACTCACACACAAAATATTAAGCACCAACTCATTTTAATAGTAATACTTATGACCAGTGGAAAAGAATTCTAAAATTTGTTTATTGGTTTACATAGGAATAGCTGCCACTAGGATTCCCTTTCTGGTTCAGATGGATACCTGGTTGAGATATGCTGGCTATGGAGTGAGGGGAGTCAGGTTATGTTTAGTTCTGACTTCCTAATTATAGATGGAACGAGGCTTTAGGTGCTCTTTGTCTTTGTGGAATAAACCAGTACACAAGTTTATGGTTATTTCAGGAATAGTACATGGGTGATGTGACCTCTTGTATAAAAAGAAAAAACTCATTACCAAGCACTATTCAGAATGCAGAGTTTGGAATCCTTCTTGGAGCTTCAGTTTATTTTATAGTTCACAGAAGGAAATTTTGTTAAACTTTTTTTCTCTTTTTAGGCAATCTTTGAGAAAATAAATACTATAAAAGAGGTGGAGGCAACTCATCCAGGCTTCGTTCTCAGAAGTTCATTGCAGAGTGAACCATGAACTCCTCCCTTCAGAGACTGAGCTCATAGCTATGACATTTTCTCACGTTGGAACATAATAAAATCATTGTCAATCTCTAGAAGTTACAATAGAGATTGCTATCTACTTGGGATACATATGTCAATTTTGTTTTCTTATTAAAATACTAACTTAAATGTTAATAACTGATATTATTACCTCATCCATTTAAAATTTCTTGCATATAGACTATCAATGTGTGCTTAGTCTTTTATATAACTATAAAACATATCTAAAGTGTACCATGCTTTATGTTTGAGACATAAAAACTGCATTGACTGTTCATTGAAGAATTGAAAGGCAAAATGGTATTAACAGACATAGGAAAAATGCGTGAACAATTATAAAAAATGGGTGATAAGAGGATTGTTACAGGTCAAGATTGGAGATGAGAAAATTTACATCTGAGGTGACATATGCTTTTGTTAGTTGGAAAATACAACAAGGAAAAGGAATGTAGCCTCTGAAGAGCAAGTGGTTGGGAGACAAAAGTAAATGATTAAGTGAAAATATCTGCAAATATCTGTGAGAGTTTGAATTGTTTCTTATTAATGTTGTAATAGTATACTAACATCTTTCTAATTCCTAGAACAATGTCCTATTTCTAATTTCTACAATAGGCATATAGTACATATTCTGTAAATTTTTCTAACTTAAATTGTATCATATAGTACACTGCCATTCTGAAATATTTCTGAAGTCTGAGAGAGCTAGGGCTATAAATTAGGGCTTTGCTTTTCTTCTTCCTTTGGTTTTACACATTCAAGCTTAATTATGCATAACTTTACTTATCATTTCGTAATATTGTTAAGTTGTTAAACATGGACTTGACTTGGTTTGAGGTTTGGCTTGATTCTGCCTGTGTATTCTGGTTCAGTGTAATCAAACATACTTTTTAAAGCTATTTCACTGTGCTCTCCCCAATTGAGCAATACCCTAGGGAGCTGTCAAAGCCTTGCCTGAGGTGATATCATATGTTTGCGCTTATAATTGTAAAAATGGAGGTGCAGTTTCACAGCATATACTTGTGTTAGGACAGGACTGAGGATCAGCATTTCCTGGAAAGTAAGGCAAAAAGATATAAATTGATAAGTCATTTTAGCCAGGTGATTCTTGCTGTAGGCAATGTGGAATGTCACTTGGGAAATTGATGGTATCACCATAGTCAGCATTGGTATAGTAAATGTGGTAAACACCAGAGAGAAAGGAGATGGAAAGAAAAATCGTGAGCAGTCTAGACCATACAGAAAATCCATCTGCCTGTGTGTGCTGCCTATGAGCTCTGGGTCAGTCTTTATAGAAATCATCTTTCTGCATAAAAGGCTTTAAAATAACAAGTTTATCCTCCTCCTCCTCCTCCTCTTCCTCCTCCTCCTCCTTTTCTTCTAAGAGAATCTACATCCAAGGACTAGGTAGTACTAGGATTAATCCAGTATTGGAATAAAAATAGACTGAGAAGCCTGCCTCAGTGTGAGATAACATAAGAAGGCAGCTTAAATCTTTATGTAATTGGCTTATGACCTGTATTTGTTCCTTTTTCTGTTAAATATTATTTTGACTAACCCCTCCCTCTGTCCATTCCTACCTCTTCACTGATCTCCAGTATGTTGTGCTAAAGTTACACCTTAGTATGTCTTAGGCCAACAATATTCCTCCATGCATTTATTCACATGTTTTCTGGGGATGCTGAAATAATATAGTTAATAACTATTTTCTGTATCAAGCTAGGTGAACATTTGTACACTAGAAATAAGGATTTCACTACTCCTAGTAGGTTAATGTCTAATGGCTCCTGACATGCCAACTATTAAAATGGAGGTGTAGTTTCACAGCATATACTTGTGCTAGGACAGGCTTTAAAATAACAATTGTTTCAATTAAACAATATAAAGATACTCTTTTTCACTTATACAGTTGATCTCACCAGGTCTTTTGATTTATTTAGATGGGTATGTTATTTCATATCAGTTTTGTTATGGATTATCAAAACACAATAAAACTGAAACTATAAATAATATAATAGATTAAGGCCTAAGTGTTCAAAACTAAATTTTAAATATATTATCATTACATTTCTAACTCATCTTATACAATGCTTGTCACAGTCATCATTTTACTTTCTTACTTAGTGTTTCTTCTCCTCCATGCTCTGAACAACCTGAAACAACAGTCTTAGTGGGGGCTTCCTAGCTGTGCCTGGATTTCTCTTAGAGCTTACTGACCTTTAGGTACAAGATTTGGTAGAAGCAGCTGTTCATTTAAGGTATTTAAGTATCTGAGGGAAAATAACCTTAGTGAGAATACAAGATTCATAAAGCAAAAACATGGTCATGTAAAACTGATAAAAAAATAAATACATTTAAATGGAAGACAACATAATAAATTTTTATACTTGCAGTTCTCTAGTGAATATTTTCAAAGAACCACTTGGTATATCAGGAACGTGACAGTAATTGTAAATGGAAAAGGTTATGATTGCAATCGTACATCTAAATATTCTCAGACTGTATTAGATGCTTGTACCTATGTATTGTTAATCACAATATAATCCTAAGAACCTGGGGTACTTACAGCTTCATATATTAAATACAGTGTACTCTTCTGTCACCCACCACTTTTTGTTACCCATCATTGCTTACAGAATGTTCTGCCCAGAATACATAGGTACAAGCATATAACTGAGTTTGAGGACATTTCTCACTTTCCTTCCTTTTTTAAATCAAGATTCCAATTTGGACTGAGAGTGATTAAACCCACCAAAGAACCTGTATGAAGCTTGTTTGGGATTCACAGTCATGGCCCAAGGCATCCCATAACAAAAGCACTGAAATATTGATGCATATGAAGACCACCAGAACCAAACTGTATCATTATATTTAAGTAAAGAAAATATAACTAATAAAAAATATCTCAAAACAGGCCTAAAGCAGGGCAGGTGAAAAGATTCTCAATGTAGAATTGCCATGCTGACCAGACTTCAAGTGACCAGTTGGCCTAGATACTTAGTTGGGTATAAAAATGAGTCAAACAAAATTGACAGTTGTTGATGAGATGTCTCCAGAAAGAAAAGGCACAGTTCTCTGTGCAGTGACAGAAGCAAAATGCTGAACAGAACTTCGTTTATCTCACTGTCTTTGAAGCAGATCTCACAATGCCCAATTGTCCACAAAGAAGTCTGGGGCTTCCAACAGGAAGATCAATAATGATTGCAAAATAAACATTATTACTACAAATGTTAAAATCATTAAAAAAATACTAGAGCATAAACAAAAAGCAACCATGGTGATTGTGCTCCAGATGACCACAGAACTCTGAGTGCTTTTATGGGTTGGAGGATATCTTTTTAGTTCAAGGAAATTTGAATCCTCCTTCTTTTTTCATTACTAAATATTGATGAACACCTAGATTTTGAGAAATATTTCACAGGCGATGATGCTACATTTTAATTTTTTTTCCACCCTCTGATTTTTTTCTTTTTTTTTAAATTTTATTAATTTATTCATATTACATCTTGATTGTTAGCCCTTCCCCTGTTTCCTCCCATTCTTCCCTCCCTCCCACTTCCCCCCTTCTCCCTTTCCCTATGTCTGTGATTGAAGGAGACCTTCTCCCCCTATATATGCTCTTAGAATATCGAGTCTCTTCTTGGTAACTTGCTATCCTTCCTCTGAGTGCCGCCAGGCCTCCCCATCCGGGGGACCTGGTCAGAAAGGGGGCACCAGAGTTCGTATGAGAGTCAGATCTCACTCTCCACTCAACGGTGGAGAATATCATGTTCGTCGTCTAGGTCTTGGTAGGGGTTCGAAGCTTACTGCCTATATTCTCCTTGGCTGGTGCCTTAGTTTGAGGAGGACCCCAGGACCCAGATCTGTCTGTTATAAAGTTCTTCTTGTAGGTTTCCAGGACCCTGTGGGTCCTACTATTTCCCTATTCTTCTGTGCTACTCTCGCCTAGAGTCTCAATAGGATGTCCTCTCTTCTGACCCACTTTTCTGGTAAGTAAAGTTTTTCATGGTACGTATCCCTTGAACTAGTGTTTTGATATAAGTGAGTATATACCGTTTGTCTCTTTTTGCTTCTGCGTGAACTCACTCATTATGATAATTTCTAGAACAATCCATTTGTCCACAAATTTAGGGAATTCCTTGTTTTTAATAGCTGAGTAGTATTCCATAGTGTACATGTACCACAGTTTCTTAGTCCATTCTTCTACTGAGAGACACTTAGGCTGTTTCCATGTTCTGGCTATTATTTATAAAGCAGCTATGAACATGGTTGAGCATATGTCCCTGTTGTGTGGTAGGGCATTTTCTGGGTATGTTCCAAGGAGTGGGATAGCTGGGTCTTGAGGAAGCCCTATTCCCATTTTTCTGAGAAAGCGCCAGATAGTTTTCCAAAGTGGTTGTACTAGTTTGCATTCCCACTAGCAATGAAGGAGTGTTCCTCTTTCTCCATGTCCTTGCCAACATGTGGTGTCATTTGAGTTTTTGATCCTAGCCATTCTGATGGGTGTAAGATGGAATCTCAGTGTCATTTTGATTTGCATTTCTCTGATGACTAACGAGGATGAGCATTTCTTTAAGTGTTTCTCAGCCATTTGATATTCCTCTGTTGAGAATTCTCTGTTAAGTTCCAAGCCCCATTTCGCAATTGGGTTGTTTGGTTTTGTGGTGTTTAATTTCTTGAGTTCTTTATATATTTTGGATATTAAATCTTTTTCAGATTGGTGAAGATTAAATCTTTGTCAGGTTGGTGAAGATCTTTTCCCACTGTGTAGGCTGTCGCTTTGTTCTACTGACAGTGTCTCCTGCCTTACAGAAGCTTCTCAGCCTCATGAGGTCCCATTTATTAATTGTTGACATTAAGGCCTGGGCTGTTGGTGTACTGTTTAGGAAGTTGTTTCCTGTGAGCCTGGGATACATTTTAAATTTTTAATTAGACTTTTGTCTAGAGTCACACATGATTAGCTCTAAGGATTCAGAGAAAATAAACATTTGAGCACAAGTAATAATAAACTGTGTACGGTATACAGAATGCTAATCAATAACATATTTCTACAGCTTGTTTTTTTTAGAACTCTTGTAGCATCCAATTGTTTACCATGCTCAGGTATTTTGTCTCCTACTGAACTTGCACTCTATTCATTAACAGAATGCCTAACACATCCTTAGTTATTATGTCTTGCTGAACAGAGACCAGAAATTAAAATTTACCAAGAAGTACTTGTTCATGACAACAAACAAGAACAGATTCTGCTATTGTAAAATGCTAGAATTTTCCTAGTGTTAATTTGCAATAATGAACCAAGTTGGAGGAGTTATCTGATTGTATATTGTAGTGATTTGATAGAAAAGTCCTCACTTTAAATATGTAGAGAATTATGCATGAGTCATTTATATGTAATAGTTTTGCATGATCCACAGCTGATTCATTCACAATGATTACTCTCTAGTTTAATCAAATTGGAAAAACAGATGGTTTCCAATTTCCTTCATTAATAACCCATTTCAAACTGTTGACTCATGTACACAGAATATTTTCATATCTTTTGTTCCAGTTACTTCCATAATTACCACATATATTTGTTTAATGTTCAATGAATTTTAGTGAGACGAGAAATAAAGTATTAGCATTAGCTTTTCATATCAAGGTTTAAACAAACAAGTAAATAAAAAAAAACCTTCTCAGTGTTGTTGGAGGTTTTCCCTGCAATGCTAGCTAAAACCATTGGGTCAAAAATTTACTCATTAAAATAGAGACCATTTCTCAGCTCTGAAGTTCCTTTGCTCGAAATATTTTTACTTCTGTTTATTATCAAGGGCTCTAAGTCGAAAGCAGACTCCTGGAGAGTCAAATGCATACCTCTGTTTCTCTTCTCTTGCTTTAGTTCTCTGAAGCAAGCTACTCCCTAAAGGGGGGTTTCAAAAGCTGTTGTTTACTTCACACTCAATCCAATTTATTTTTAGCAATGTAGTGAAGAAGAGACTGAAAAATGTCCCCAGTTGTGAGTATCAGAAGTTTCCTAAGGAGTAAGGAGCTGTCATACCCACATGGGCACATTTTGGGAGGCTTTCTGTGTAAAAGAAGTGTTCCTCACAGTTCATCACAGCTTCTTCTAAACATGTACACTCAAGGGAATCTACATTATAAAATAATAATGTAGGAACCCCCACTAGTAGCAATCCAAAGAAGTTGTGCTACATTAGCTACTTGATTTCTAACACATTATTATTTTCAGTGTTTTCCAGTATTGTTTGTGTCCATCTGCATAAACCTATGAAGTTTGGAAAATGTAAGTGTACGAGGTAAAGTTCAGGGTTTCTGAAACAAATTAGATTTTACTTTTCAAGAATGCAGCATGCCTATCATATATTGATTGGTTAAATAATTCAGTACTTTCTTATCTTAATTTAATGTATAATCTACATTTGAATCACTATTGTAAATTTCTTTATTAAAATAATTTAGAGCCCTATAGAAGATTTTAGCACAGGCTATTCTTTTTTTTAATTTTTATTGAAAATAGATTCCTATTTCATATAATTCATTCTAACCATAGTTTCCTCTCTTTCTACTTCTTGAAGCTCCTCCAACTTTCCCTATTCACAAGATCCACTGACCATCTCTTTCTTCTTCAGAAAAGAACAGGCCTCCAAGAGATAATAGCCAAGAAATGTTGGTTTTCTTTGTTCAGATGAGGGGAGGAGATGAAAGCCATACCAAAGCTAGGAACACATGGCTTAGAATGAGCTCTCAGGATTTTCATATCTCTTCTATGTATCCCTAGGCCTAGGCCTGGAAGCTTTTAGCATCCATACAATCTAATCTTCTCCAAATCCAGACCTTGAAGGCTTCAAGTTCCAGCCTTTATCTGCTACCTAGACCAAAATGTTTTCAGCCTCCTAGATTTACTGCTGAATACATTTACCTGTTCTAGCTCTTTCTGGACTTAGGCTGACAGCTTCAACTCAGCTGTTCTCACTCAGATTTCTATTCATGATGAATGATTAAGCTTCTCTCAGCTTCTGACTGAATTGCTCTGCTTGGAAAAACTGTGCCTGAACATCATGACCAGAAGTGCACCGACTGCATGAACTGATTGGACTTGAACAGAGCCACTTGAACTCAACTACATCCAATGAACTGCATCAAGAACTCAACTCCCTTTTGTGTCCTGTTCTCCTGAGACTTGGGTGTATCCTATTTCTGACTCATTCTGTTAATCTTTCTCTGATTTGTAACTTTGTCTGGCCATCAGTTAGTCACTTTCAAACATGCCAATTTCTCTCTATAAACTAACCTTACCTTCATTGTTTGTGATTAAATGTATGTACTAAGGATGGGTCTGTATTCCAGCCAGATCATACTATAATCCTGGACCTAGAAGGTCTTTAGATGTGATCCCTTGCCAGAGCATCTATACGGCTGGGTTGAAACTCCTCCAGAATAGCCAATCATGACAAAACAAGATACAATAAGACAGGAAGAACCCTTTAAGCATTTAAGATTCTCAAACAAAATGTATTGATAATACAATAGCCTGTGTATAATCACTATGGTCTCAGAAAAGGCCATACAGGAATGGAGATGAGTTGGCACGAAGTTTTATTGCCTATCCATGAGGAGATCCAAGCATTGCTATGTTAACAAGCAATTGATTTAAGCCCAGCATCTCAGACCACCTACTTTTTCCAACTTGGCACTCAATTGTTGCCTAAAACTAAAAAGTACACTGGTTTCAGTTTCAGTGATCTACAATTTATTATAGATTTGTTTGTTCTGTATGCTTTACTTTCTGAATTAATTATAATTATTGTAGTTCATGATTATTAATTTATTAATTATACAAATTAATTATTTAATTATAAAAGTTATTTAACAGGATATGATTGCAAATAAGGGTATGTCATTCAGTAGTATGATGTTTATGTGTAATTACCAGCCTTGGGAGTAGGGGTGCGGTCACTGGCCTCAGAAGACTGAACAGGTAGTGGAGGTATTTATTAGGATAGAATTTAATGGAGGTTTCCTTTTCCTCACTATTCCAACTTCCCACATCTCTGCTTGCATTTACCATTGATCCAATCTTGACCTAAACTTAAGGCAGAAGGTCACTCTAGTAGATCGTTTCCTTTTCCTATGGTATAATATTAAAAGCATGATGCTTACAAAGCTTACAATTTGGGTAACACGAAGTAGAGCTGGCATAGCACAGACTAGAGAGAAGCCCCTGAAATCTCATGGCGTAAGCACATTTGAAAGGGATGATTAAGGAAAGGAGAGGGTGAGGTGAGAAAAACTGTAGTGGAGCACATATGAAATGAAACCTGAAGGACAGAAGCTGGAAGGGAAGGATAGGGGACAGCCACAGAGAAGTAGAGGGAATTGGGAGGAGCAAGAGAGAGGAGGAGGAGGAATAAGAATAAAGTATGTGAAATTGGCTCAGTAAACTCTATCACTTCAAATTTTCACTTAAAAATTCTAAAAAAACAAAGCAATCCATTTTCAAGGACCAAGCAGAGAATCCAACAAGAACTCAATCATTCTTTGCAAGTGTGGAGCCCATGGGTTAAGCAGTTCCTGTTGAGTCTAACCTATTCAAGGCCATGCTGACCATTAACACCATTGCACTGAGCACTAAGTTGTAAAAAAAAAAATTAAATTATGAAGTCATGGTGCCTACCAAGGGCCAAATTTGAACAGAAGAAGACATTTACGTCTTTGAGGAAAATTTCAATGACTTAAATTTATATTTATTAGTCAATATCTGTAGTTCATCACTTAGGTGTTGAGTCTGGAAATATTAGGGAGAGAGAGAGAGAGAGGAAGGAAATGTCGATAGATTAAACACAAAGACAAATGAAAAGTCAACTCTTCCTAGAGGTTCAGGTAAAATCATAAGTGAAAAGACTTGAGAAAACAAATGGAAAACTTGTTTCATAAATGCCATACTGCTATAATGCTCACTTACGATAATTATAATAGACTTGTGGGTAATTCCATGCACTGCTTAAATGTTCCAATACAATGTGTAATATTTAACGGGTGTTCATATTAACATACTTATCTTTGTTTTCTAATTATTAACGTGTGATGGTGAGCTTGCCTTTGGTTTGCCCTAGGGAATGGGTGTTTGCACTCTTCTCTAACAGTATTTTCCAGATCTTCCTTGTGTTGTAATTGGTCCTCTGAACACTTGTTATTTCTGTGACTGTGATTCTCATCCTGTAAAGGTGCTAATTTTTGTTATGCTTACCCATTCAACACCATCCTGCATTTCTAGGTTACCTATTGACAGTCTTAACAATAGGTAGATGGAATTCTTTCTGAATTATTTTCTCATTTTTGAATAAGAGGGGGAAGAAAGCATACATGCATAGAAATAAAGCTTCTTTTGTTCATTTTTTTTCTCCTTTAAGTGCAGATCCTGAATTTCTCAAGTATTACAGCAGAACTAAATAATGCTTATAGAAAAAATACATCTTTTACACTGTCTACTTATAGATCTTCCTCTGTAATTATGCTTTGAAAAGGAAATTTTTTGAAAGCCACTTTTCATCCCACCTCACAAACACAGTCAACTTGGAAAACATGCCTAGTATTAAAAGCTACAATTTTTTCAGTTATCAGTAAATCCCTCATAATTTTGAATGTATTACAATAATCTCTTTTCTTCCTCAGCCTGTCTATAATAAGAACATCTATTTCATTCAAGTGTATACCATAAATCATTTTAGCTGTGAAAAATATGCTAAGGATTTACATGCAGCTTCCACATTTTAATAGAAGTTTTAATAATGAACTTTTCATCCAGGTCAAAACAGAAAACAACACAGAATATTGTAAAATAAATTTAAAACTGACATTAGTTTGTCAAACTAAACTTCGTTGTAGGAAAATTGTCTTATATGTATGAAATACAATCAAATGCACAGATAAAATCTGGATCGTTTTTGCTTCAGCCATATGACAATTTTACTCAAGGCTAGATATTTAAAAGACAACAACATTTTTATCCCATATTAATTTTATTTTAGGAGTCAAAATGGAGCCCATTGTATCCCATGTTTGGGACCTGGGATTGTTAGAACCAAGGTGTCACTGGGATTTGACTCACTTGATTAAAACAGAATAAAATTCTTTGCCGACGTACTAATAGATATGCCTCACATTCCCAGACCTACAAAGTGGCTTTGTAATAGCTTTGACTTTTTCACAGTGGATTTAACCATGTCAGATGAGCACAGTATTCACTCCATTTTGATTAGGAAAGACAAACTTATCAAGAAATTTAAATCTACAAACTGTCATAATGTAGATTGTATCATGAGAATGCAATCCTTCACGTTCACTCTGCAAATACTCCACATGAGAAGATGCTGCCGGGAATCAACACCAGAGGACAAAAAAAAAAAAAAAAAAAGCAGCACAGCTTTCAGATATGTGCAATAGTTTTCAGAGTTGTAATAGAAATACATACATAGCTACTCTTAAGTAGATTTATAAGTGTCTCCAACTTGAGATATATATCTTCTATCCATCTATTATCTATCTATCTATCTATCTATCTATCTATCTATCTATATCTATATATCTATCATCTATCTATCACCATCTATCTATCTGATATACATATATATGCTTATACAAATATATATATATATATATAACTACATATTTATGTTAGGTATGTGTGAGGTAAAGCAGCACTGTATTTTTCATTACTATATCTATATACTGCAAATTTATTTTTACTTTAAACTGCAAGAAGATATATGGATGAATTATCTAAACAACTGCAGTTTTAAAAAAGCAGATGTTCCCTTAAATTAACTCCTTGTTGATCTAGACACACAAGAACACCTGGGTTTCAAATATTCTGCTTTATCAAAGGAGAAAGAAAAACACTATGAAGTTATAAATTAAGATCAGCAATTAACATTTTCTTTCTAATTTTGTCTTTAATTGGTGGCAGAGGATACAGTGTGAAAATGAGACAGTAAGAAGGAATTTTGAAGAAGCCATTGAAACTAATGTTCAAAATGTGTCACCTTTACTTAAGTGATTCAATTCAGTCAATACTTGTCTGACACCTGGCATATTATCAAGAGTACCTCTTTTTGAGCACATATGATTGAAACCTAGCCACATATATTAAGAAATAGCATTTCAATTCCATTTAATTTTCAAGAAAATTAGAACTCACTGAGTCTATGTTACTGAAGCAGATGATTAAAGTGACCAATATACTGCATTCTCCAACCTTGCATAGAAGAAGAAATTAGACAAATGTTTCAGCAAGGCATGTCAACCTTTCAACCATATGTTTTTGAATTTCATATGAATAATTTTTATAACTATAATTCCAGAGTCAGCAGGAGTTCATGGCATCTCAGAAAACCGTTTGGCTATTTTTGACTCAGGCCAAAGCAGACAAAACAATCATTATGCATACTGTAAATCAAAGTACTCTGGAAATGAGTGCACTTCCCTTTATCTGCTGGTCCAGTAGTTATGTGCATATCATGAACTGTTTATTCTATTGATTAAAACTTATCAATGAATCAAATATGTACTAACACAGAGAAAATGAAAAGCTCATGTTAACAATTCAGAAGAAAAAATAATGTTCTTAATACGGTGCATAACTTGGCAAAATAGTCTCTGCAGGTGTGTAGTTAGAAAATAGCATGCTTTCTTGTAGACTGGACCTTGGTTTCAGTCCCAGATTTCTTGGACATTATTCATCTGATGGACTTTAGAAACCTATTAACATTTCCTAGGACACAGTTTCAAAACCTACCTCAGCTTTGGCATGAGCAG
This sequence comes from Acomys russatus, assembly GCF_903995435.1. NCBI lineage: Eukaryota > Metazoa > Chordata > Mammalia > Rodentia > Muridae > Acomys > Acomys russatus. The sequence goes on along the minus strand of NC_067164.1, from coordinate 7,064,076 downwards.
TATGAAAATCCTTTAAATACTTTAATACCATGTTTGGTCCAAACTGGAGCTTAATAATTCCTTTTCCTCTCTTTTAACATTTTTCTGTTTTTAGACTTAAAACAAACAATATTGAGAACTCATTCAAGTCACAAAAGGCACTGATTTGGGATATAGTAGAATGTTAAATCTCTTTACTAAAATGATTTTGCAATCATCCCAGGATTAAATACTGAAATACTTTTTACTATTCCAAGTGAAATCCTGGTATCCATTTGAAACTTTTCTTTATTTATACCTACACAAAGACCTACAGGTAGCTAAAGAGTGTTGAAAGCAAGAGAAATGGTCTTACACCAGGAAGAGCACAATACCAAATGGTTAGAACGGAAACACACACACACACACACACACACACACACACACACACACACACACACATATATATATATATATATGCATTACATACATAGACACGCATGTAATGAGGAAATTGCATTAAAGATATCTAGTAATTCTGTCATTTTAGTTGTCACAGCTTCTCTGAATATAGACAACTGAACTAGATCTCTTTAGACTTCTTTAGACTACATCAATAAGACAAAAAGAGTCACAGTTCTCACCTAGAGAACTCACATGAAGGTCAGCGGATATTTGAAGAATTCACTCCCTCATTATATGTAGGAGATTTCATCTTATTTGCGAGCTCCTAAGAACTGCTTAAAGCAGCTAAAATACCATAGCACACTCTTGCCCACAGGCACTGAATGCCAAAGTTGTTTGCTTTTTCACACTCAGTAGAATGCCATTTGTTTTTCTGACATCCATGTAGGCTGATAAGATGGAGTAGAGTGTAATAGAAAGTGCATAATAGTCTGGGATATGTTATGCTATCAGCCTTAAAAACCCTTTACATAATAGAAAATAATTATAAAAGAATGTAGACATGAGAATGGACACCCAAGTGATTGTCTTAATTATGTCCACATATGTATGAGGAAAACCAAAGCATTATTTTCATCCTATGAGTCTTCACTCATAATTATTATTAAACATGATTTACTTTTTGTGATTTTTCAATTATGATAAACATAACTCAGCAGAACATATGTGAAACAGTGAGAAAGTCTCATGTAACAATACATACATCACAAAAAGAATGAGGATAATTTTCGGGTTTGTAAGAGGCTAGCCCTGCTTTGAAATGACTGATAGGTGAGCATCAGGGGTTACATTTCCTCATCTCTTATTCAGGTGAGAATCTTTATGAGGATGGAACTTAGAAGTGCACTTCAGTGATAATGCAACGTCTAGCTGGATGACTTTGGGACCAGTTTAGGAGATGCATGGTTTTGAGTTAATGTCTAACTGTTGCTAAGACTAAATACCTTATGCTGGAGGATATGCTGAAACCGAACACTTTTAGAGACCTGCCCTGGTGCTTTCAGTGCTTCCGTGTAGTCATGAGTGTGAGATGGATCACATAATTTAGCTGCTCACTGTGTGGGAGGATGATAACACTTATTTGAAATGTTAGGATAATTAAGTATTAATCATGTTGTGCTAAGTCTAGCACATATTAGATAACTGTCTATCATGATTTTGTTCCATATTGAAATTGTTACTCATTAAGATAATTTTTAACATTTAATTTTCTGTACTTTCAAGGAGGAAATTATTTAATAGAGCTCAGTGTTTTCTTAGAGATATCATTTTTCAAAGCAACCACCAGGACATAGCTAACGAGTTAATAGTAATGAGAAAATTACACTAAGATAGTTAAAATAGTAATTATATATAAAAATCTCTTAAAATGCCAATGTCATAAGTTAAAATTTTAGGCATGTTTTTAATGTATATTTTTGGCTACCATAAGAAATCTATTGAAATCCATATATTTTGAGTATGAAATTTAGAGTGTTGCCATATTTTAACTGATGAAAATTGAAATTTATATGTCCCCTAAATATGAACCATAGAAAGCTTCTTCTCAGCTCCAGTGGCAAACTAGAAGCAAATGTCTAAGGAATAGCAAATGGCAGTGTATCTGCTGCAGAGTTCTCACAAATGGGCTTACACAACATGCCTTTGCTCTGTGCCCATCTCTGTATTAGGAGATGACTCTGATTCTCTTGCTCACTAACTACTGCCTGATACAATATCTGGATCCTAATTTATTATGAGGCTGTGAAGAAGCCAAGCATGTTTCATATTGAGGTGAGATTATCCAATTTTATTTCCTTTTTATTAAAAATTTTTATGCTTTACGTTTGCATTTATATTATTACACATATATACAATAATGTACCTGTTGCAAGAAGAACCACAGTACAATGAGAAATTATGTAAATATTGAATTCTTAGTGCTTTCGCTACTTATATTTGACGGCCTTAAAGAAAACCTCTTTCCTATCTTGGTGTTTCTAAAATTCTGAATGTACCACAGTTTCTTAGTCCATTCTTCTACTGAAGGACACTTAGGCTGTTTCCATGTTCTGGCTATTATGTATAGAGCAGCTATGAACATGATTGAGCATATGTCCCTGTTATGTGGTAGGGCATTTTCTGGGTATATTCCAAGGAGTGGGATGGCTGGGTCTTGAGGAAGTCCTATTCCCATTTTTTGGAGAAAGCGCCAGATAGCTTTCCAAAGTGGTTGTACTAGTTTGCATTCCCACCAGCAATGAAGGAGTGTTCCTCTCTCCCCACATCCTCGCCAACATGTGGTGTCACTTCAGTTTTTGATCTTAGCCATTCTGATGGGTGTAAGATGGAATCTCAGTGTCGTTTTGATTTGCATTTCTCTGATGACTAACGAGGACGAGTATTTCTTTAAGTGTTTCTCGGCCATTTGATACTCCTCTGTTGAGAATTCTCTGTTAAGTTCCAAGCCCCATTTCACAATTGGATTGTTTGGTTTTGTGGTGTTTAATTTCTTGAGTTCTTTATATATTTTGGATATTAACCCTTTGTCAGATGTAGGGTTGGTGAAGATCTTTTCCCATTCTGTAGGCTGTCGCTTTGTTCTCTTGACAGTGTCTCCTGCCTTACAGAAGCTTCTCAGCCTCATGAGGTCCCATTTATTAATTGTTGACATTAAGGCCTGGGCTGTTGGTGTACTGTTCAGGAAGTTGTCTCCTGTGCCTATGTGTCCCAGGCTCGTCCCCACTTTTTCCTCTAACTGAATTAATGTCTCTGGTTTTAAATTGAGGTCTTTATTCCACTTGGACCTGAGTTTTGTGCATGGTGACAAATAAGGGTCTAATTGCATTTTTCTACATGTAGACATCCAGTTAGACCAGCGCCATTTGCTGAAGATGCTATCCTTTTTCCATTGAATAGATTTGGCTTCTCTGTCAAAAATCAAGTGAGCAAATGTGTGTGGATTCATCTCTGGGTCTTCTATTCTGAATGTAAATAAATATCTATCATGTCTTGTCATTATCAATTTAAAACATCTATCTAGACCTAAAATCATCTTAACCCCTAAACAACTAAGCTTAATTGTAAAGCTAAACTATCTGGTCATCAACTCCTTCAGAGACTTGAGAAGGAAAAAAATTGATTACCTGAGTATACCAGGAGTTCAGGTTACTAGCTTTCCAAATGAGAAGATGACAGAGATAATTTGCTACGTGAATAGTCACCCAAAACTCTCTATAACCCTGGAGCATCAACTTCAACCTTTTGTCCCAACATATATATCAGACATATTGGTGAGGTAGGAACTATTGAGGACTTTCTTACTTGTCTTGGCAGAGTTTGGCTTTTGACTGTGCTTGCATCAAACTTGCCCCTTTTTAGGCAGAATTCTGTGGTAGAAATGAGGACATTTTGCCCAGTGGCTTGTTTGCCACATTTGATGTCATCTTTATAGGAAGGTTCTTTGATGCTTTTCAACATCTTTGAGGAAGGTTGGGTATTGCCAGGAGTTAACCTGTCTCATTGTCAGTGAATCTTTAAAATAATATAAACATTTTAAATGTCATACTCTGTATGTCCTTGAGGATTTTAAAGACCTTGTCAAATTATTTTTACTTGTATTTCTATAAAATCATAGCTATCTGTTGGACCTAAGATATCCTTGAACTCTTTGGCACAGGAGACAACTTCCTGAACAGAACACAAACAGCCCAGATTCTAAGGTCAATAATTATTAAATTGGACCTCATGAGGCTGAGAAGATACTATGAACAGAACAAAGCCTGGGGAAAGATGGTAACCAACTCTACGTCTGACAAAGGTCTAATATCCAAAATATATAAAGAACTCAAGAAATTAAACACTACCAAACCAAATAACCCAAATAAGAAGTGTGTTTCAGAGCTAAACAGAGAATTCTCAACAGAGGACTATTGAATGGCTGCCAAACATTTAAAGAAATAATCAATGTCCTTAGTCATCAGAGAAATGTAAATCAAAATGACTATGAGATTCCATCTCACACCCATCAGAATGGCTAATATTAAAAACTCACATGACAGGACATGCCGGAGAAGATGTGGAGAAAGGGGAACACTCCTTCATTGCTGGTGAGAGTGCTACTTCGACAACCACTTTGAAAATCAATCTGGCACTATCTCAGAATATTGGGAATAGGGCTACCTCAAAACCCAGATATTTCACTGCTTGCAAATTACCTAATTTTCATCTTCATCTAATTTTCTTTTTCAGTTTCAGATTTGCCTTTCAGAAAACTTACTATTTGGTTTTTCATTTCTAATATTTTATCAGAATTGTAAAGTTTTGTATTATAGTCATAAGTTTTATATGAAGGAGGTACAGAATGAACATGTTAGAATGCATTTGTCTCTCCTGAAACCTTTATAAATGTGACTGGCTTTGTCTCCAAGTGTCTATAAAAACACCTCATAGTGATATTTTAAGTGTTGTAAAATATTAATTGTTATCAGAGATGAAGCACTATAGAACTAAATAAAACCATGCTACTAACCAATTATATTCCAAAGATTTATAATGTTTGTATGGTTGAATCTATTTGTAAATAAGATTAGTTAAAGATTCAATGGATCAACTTTCCATTGTCTTCTCTGTATCTCTTCCAATGAAACAATGTACACACCAGCATGCTGGAGGGATAAGGCTGTGTGTTCTACTGAAATACACCTTAGTGTTTTTTCATTATGTACATCATGAGGAATAATTCTGTTCCTTTGGTGTACCACTAACTACATGCAATCATTGTCTCTGTTTCAGACTTGGGTACTTGCCCTAGATGCAGGAACACCTGAGGTTTCTTTTTTTTTTTTTTTTTTAATCATTTTAATATCATATCAGTAACAAATTTGTAACAAAGTTTCACTATTCAGGCACATACACACACACACACACACCATACACTCACACACAAATACATACACACTATACATACATACATACATATGGTTTGGTGCATGCATATGTGAAATGCGACCATGTATGTGCAAATACATATGCAAGTGCAGAGGCTGTGCAAAATAGAACATAGCGTGTCTTGCTTTATTCCCTTAAGACAGAAATTCTTACTCTGAAAGGTAAATAGAAATCCAGCTCACCACCAAATATTTGCCCACAGAACAACATGATGGAGAAATGTAAAATATAAATCATGGACTGGAATCTGGGAGAATGGATTGTTAAGTTATAAAATCAGTCTAAGGACAGTTAGCAAAAGAGGAATCAGACACCAGAGGGAATAGTGAAAGAAATGATGGCTGACTTCCTGCGCTGGAGCCGGACCCTCAGCGTGCCAGGCAGTGTCCACATTCCCACGTGGATGGATTAGGGTAACCTTTGGAAGCCTACAGGTAAGGAAAGCATTGTGAGCATTTTGGAGGGAAGAAACAGGATATCATGACTATAAGAGAACTGGCTGGACACCAGGCTTCTCAGCAGAGGCACTGAGAACTAGAATATAGAATTCTAAATACGAAGAAAAAGTTATTCTGTACCTGAAAAATTATGTATATATATATATATAATTACAGACTCCCGCTAGAAGTTTTCGTTTTGGTTTAGTTTATTTACAGTTTTATTACATCACATGGAGAAGGCATAACTAAAAGACGGAAGGGGGATGTATATACGTTCACTGTTTGAGCCTAAATCACAAATGTCATTGGCATAAGCCTTTATTGATATGAATACCAGAAAACGATCATATTTGTAACAATGTACAATCTTCAGTATGAATTCATTGAGCTGTTCAAGAATCTCTCACTTACATGAATGATTGCTGTTTTACAATATGCCTTAATAATCATAAGACAATGCAGACCCCTTATCTCTAGTGAGCTTTGTTTCCTCCTTTGCACAGTTGAAGGATATCAAATTTATCTTCTGAAAACCATAGGAAAGAAGTGATTTGATCACTTCAGTTTACTGGAGCTGAAACAACCAAATAAGTGAGAGGGTGTATTAATTTGCTTGGAATTCAAGTTATATTTCGAATGAGTTGTAAAAACCGGAATAAGGAACAAAAACAAGGCTTCTTCTTCAGTATGGGGTAATCTGAATAGAGCCAAAATCAGCTCATAAGTCAGTTGTGACTGGGCTTGTAAAAATCGTTGAAGCCAGTCACAGTTATGAGTTTGAATTGTATGACTCAAACAATAATTCACTGACAGTGACTGACTTAATATCTGCTTAGAGAAGTTTGAGCATGTGATCCTTAGATACATGAGATTGTGGTAATTAGAAAATTTCTAGTATGAACCATATATATATATATATATATATATATATATATATATATATATATATATACTGAAATCAGTATATATTTATGAAGTACATTATAATTAATTACAGTATTTTAATTAAGTTTCATACATCCTGTTTATGTTCTGTGTTTTCTATAATAAGGTAAGAAAATTGGAAAAAATGATAAATTCACTGATATAGCTGAGCATCGATGATAGCGCAAGAGCCATTTCCTGCCTTGAAACATATTTTAATACAAGTGTACAACATCCCCTGTTTAAAGTAAATATGACCAATATTTTAGAGGTGACTTCAAATTCATGTAAATATGAGAGTAAGAAAGTTCTCCAAATGAGGAAACAAAAGTCCCATATGATAAATTACAAAAAAAAGTTCGAAGGTTGGGATGATCCATAAGACAACTTATTGTTCCCTTTAATAAGTGTCTGTCATCCAGAAAAAAAGGAGTGTTTACATCAAAGTCACTTAAGGCGCTGATCATTATAATAAATTTGGTCAGGAACTCACGTGTATAAAGGAACTAAAATAAATATTTGATGATGTCAGATAATATATAGATAAATAGAAATGTGTATGCTTTTTATTCTACTATTTAGCTTCAAGCTATTTGTTCAGTTTGCAGCTATCATGCAATTGACTGTAGGAGGAAGTGGCCTACTTCAGTACATTCTGTCATAAAACATGTCTTATAGGGGACGATAGTCACATATAGGTCATTATAATGTAGAAGGAAATAAAAAATGGTAGAATTGTGCATAGACTCTGGATATAGCACATTCTGAGAGAAACTGCTTTTAAAATCCAGTAAGATATACATATGAAATTTGATTTTAAGGATATATAAAGGAAAACATATGTGTGGCTGACTGTAGGGCCTTATTTCTAAAAGTTGCCTAAATATAAGAGGGGATAAAAAGAAAATGTTGTCAGAGTGACTAAACAAGGATTTAAAAAATAGTAGAAAGTAGAGGCAGCAGGAGTAAGAGAAATCAAACGAGACTGACGAACTAGACACCAACTGACATCTAGGCTACCCTAAAGATTCGGACTTTTATTTTGATTACATTGTGAGTATTTGAATAAAATTAAGTAGAATGAAATGGTAACTATTTTGGAAAAACTCACTCCACAGAATGAATGAATTAAGTAAGGAATGTCAGATGGCCTGGCAAGACCTATAACAGGAGGGTGCCAACGGCACAGGTGGATAGATGAAGGGTCAAACAAGTATTATTCTACATATTCTAGAAATGCAGTCAAGAACAGCTGAAAGATGTGTTCTTACATATTTCTCTTTTAGTTGTTAATGATAACTTTGTGTGTGCAAAAGTAAAAGCAAATGGATATTTATTTTCAGCAATTTCCCCTAACGTTGCTGCTGCTTACCCTTGTGATCACCACTGATGACACGCTGTAGCAGCATTAGGGAACACTGCTGGAAGTAAGTATTTAAAGACAGAGGTGAAATATGTGATGTGACATTGCGCATAATATGGTAATACGTGGATGCTATAAGCATATACACAATTACACATTATCTTAATAAACAATAGGTAATTGAATATACTTAAAGTCTGGTACTTACTTATTTAGCAGATGTATGAGGATGAAACTGTTACATATGCCTTCTACATTTCTTAAAATAGAAAATAAACACAATGAGAGATTTAATATTTTCTCCACATGTTACAGTTATGTTCTTAGTTCCCTCTAATAATAATGTTGAACCAGCCATTTTTAATAAGAAAATTCTAAATATTTGTTAAAATGTCATCCATTTTGATAAAGAGCAAAAAAAAGTTACTAGTATTTTTCTCTTGGATATAAAAACTGTAACTTTGGAACTTTTTTTTTTTTTTTGCTTGAATGAGTGAATTGTATAAAAGGACCGAGTATCCAAAATCATAAAGCTTTCATGGGTTTTCTAAATGTCCTAAATCGATGTAGAGCAATCAAGACAACTGAACTATAAAAATGAATGTTGTGCAGGCCTGACTTGATTTTATTTGGGTAGTATAGTGCATTGATTGACATTTGAAAAATGTTGTGTTCAATACTTAACCTCCTGAGAGAATAAGGAATAGCCACAAACCCAATAATTCCCATCTGCACATAAGTGAACTATCATCTCAAATTTACCCTTGCAAGTTTCCATTTTGATCTTAGATTGGTTTTATTATTGGAGAGATTCTTCATTTCAATAAAGTGAAAAGTGATTTTTTTAAACAATAAATCATCTTAATTTGCTGTCTTTAGAATTCGCCAACAATAAAGCAAATATTTGGGGAAAATTTGCAATTTCATAACCAGTTTTAAGATAGTAGGTATACCAAAATCAGCCCATCCTCACCTCACCTCTCTATGATGAAAGCCAGAACTGTGCTGGATCACAAGGGAAGCTAAGAGTCAGTCGCTTTAGTCCCATAGCCACCTGATGACCAGAGGAGCAGTTGTATCCTTTCCTGTTCTGCAGCTGTTTCTCGTGCTAGCGATGCTGGGCTTTATGGGGAGCATGACCTGTTATCGATTTCAAGGCTACTTCTGTGTTTCTGCTTCCGTTTTTGTTTTTGCTGTTAGAACATAGAAATACTCATTTTATAAGGACCTATCCTATACTATATTTTATTGTTAATCACTGGTGAGCATACTTCCCTTTTAATTTTGTGAAAACTATCTAAATCAGAGTACTGACTTAAGATAAAGCTAGTGTAGGCATGGCAAAAATAGACAGTTAGCTGGACTCTGTAACATTTTCAAGGTTACAAGTGAGGGGATGTTCATGGCTTCAGTGTCAGATCCTACTGACACTAAGAGACTATGCTCCCTTCTACTCTGAAATTTTTAGTATGAAAATTAGGCTTCTTAAAGAATAGGAGAACTTAAAATAATCTTCTATACTTTGTCATGGTAGAGAGATTATGTGCTATTTTTTTGAATTCTTAAAATCTGATATATTTGACCCTGAACCATTCACTTTACCAATGTAATTGATATAGGATTAATTAATAGGCAGATGTATGTTAATAGTAAAGGGTTATTACAAAGTGAAAGTTCAATTATTTGTAGTACAAAAAGTGTGAAACTTTAGCTGAGCACGATGGCTCATGCCTGTATTCCTAGAACTCAGGGAGGCAGAGGCAGGCAGATAGCTTTGAGTTTGAGGATATCCTGATCTACAAAGTGAGTCAAAGACAGCCAAGGCTACACAGAGAACCCTGCCTCAAAAACCAAAAAGAACAAACAAGCAAAAAAGTGTGACACTTCGTTGAAGCACCTTAAATTAGTAAAGATAAAAAGTAACTTTATTTAATTGCCTAATTTATAAGATGTGTTTAATCTCCCTATTGACATAAATTTTTCTCAATTGTTATATCAAAAAAATTACAAAGTGTGAGGTGTACTCTAAGATGAATTTCATACTTCAGACTGCTACAAAGATATTTTTGAAGTTTGTAATTTGGGAATAAAAATTGTTTCACTGTGCTGGCTGTTGAAATAACATTTTGTGGTAAGAGAGACATATTATCATTTAAAGGTATTGTCTGGGCAGGTGTAAGATATGACATATACTACAATTATGGTAGAAATCTGACATCTAGAAAAAGATAGAGAAGTGTTTTGTTGTAAAATAAATTGAACAATTTATATAAACTATCATTAAAGTTAAAAAGGTTGTTGCTAAATAAATATTACTTAAAAAAATGGAAGTATAAAACATTTTAGTGGAGGGTAGAATTAAACTGTATACATGGCATGTAGATACTTTATACAGATGGGATACATAATGAAATACAAATGGAATACAATGGAGCAGAAAAATCAAATATTGAAACATGTGTAGTGATTAAAAATAGGAAGTCTTTAAATGAAGTTAGGACAAAATCTTAAAAAGAATATCTTAATGGGAGGTGCTGGTGGCTTTTTTTAGCCATCTGGGAAATATACAGATTCATCAAAGAGCATGCAAATTCATATGAATCTGCTCAAATAGAACAGAAGACATATTACATTTTCTGTGTATATTATGATATCAGACAGTCAGCATTCTCCGCAGTTTGTAACATAGAAGATTCTCTCAAGGAGACATCATTATTGACACAGAGTCCTAAGTACAAGGGTTAAGGGACTGTAGAACAATGAAGTGTGACTTTTGGTGGCCTATGGTTTTTTTACTTGGTAACCATGAAGAAATGTAATTTAAAAATCATTACTTTTTTATTGATTTATGTAGGTAGAAAAACAAAGATGTACCAGTCTTGATGAGGTTGTGATAAAAGATTATTTTCTTCCAACTACTCTTAAATATTTCTTATTAGCAAAAGTATGTTCATAGGTGCTTCTGCTTACTTTCTTTCTTTATAACAAACCCATGTCAATAATGTAGTGCCAGCATTTCTAACCCCTTTCTCTGTGGATCTTGCAAGCTACCAAGAAGAGACTTGATACCCTGTGAGCATATACAGGGGGAGGAGGTCCCTCTCAGTCACAGTCATTGGGGAAGGGAGTAAGGGGAAAATGGGAGGGAGGGAGGAATGGGAGGCTACAAGTGATGGGATAAAAATTTTTATTGAATTTAGGCCCCACTCCATGAGATTAAACCAATGCCTAATATTGCAAAAGTGGACTATCCTGGAGACTGAATACATTATGGACCTAAAAGAAAACCTACTACTGTTGCTTCTGATAAAAGAGCACAGAATCAACCCTAATGACAAATATCTATAGCCATATTCAGAGAACTGCTCAATATTCAACACAGAAGTTCTTGCAGTAAATGGTAGTTAACATGGAGATTCACAACTATACAATGTGCAGAAAGGGAAAGAATTTGCATCAGTCAGTCAGTAAAGGAAAGTATTTATCAAATCTCTGTCCATAATGTTCAGGAATCTATGTGGCAGACAATGTGGAGAGATTATAAAACAAGCACATGAACAGAATGTCAAAATAAGATGGGTGAAGGGGAGAGGAAGAGGAAAAAGAGAAAGAAAAATGCACTGACTTAAATGCTATCCTTAAATCTAAACTTCCCAATGGAAAACAAATTCAAGTTTATCCTGATTCTAACATGTGACATGCCTAGCTAAATAACTGTGATTGGGGGCCAAGTAAAGAATTATTTACATAAGTCCTCTGTTTCTGTATTGCCTATTGCCTTGGGTTGATACTTAGAGTTGTTTATTAGTGAAAATTTGTGAAACCATGTTGCTATTATCAGTATTTAAGAGACATGCTGTTTTTAAAAAAAAAAAAAAAAAAACTTTGCTGAAAGGTCAATGCTATGCCTGTCTCTGAGTATAAGAACATATTTTTAGATTTGTTTTTTTTTTTAACAATGTTTGTATACTAAGGCAGTGATTGTAGGTTCTCCTTCAATGTCCCTGATTTCACTATCATTGAGTAGTTAGCTAGATTTCAGTAGTAAGTCCAATTAGAGACATGTTGGTTCTCTCGCAAGTATTCATGCCACAACGGCACCTTTATTGTTATATTCACCAACATTGTCTGCCCAAACATGAGCTGAAGAACGGGGACACCAGTAGACATATCAATGTGGATGGGAAAGATCATGAGGCCTTAACTCTAAACAAATAGCTACAGACATCTAAACAATGCTGAGATTTGGAGAAATAGTGTTGAGCAGGGACGAAAACATCAATTGGTTATCCAATGATAAATATTTAACAGTGAGTACATATATACAAATGACTTTATACAGATAAACTATTTATAATTAGGAATATGGGTATAGACAGACATATACATATATGCATGTAACAGCAATTAATGAAAAAAAGAGGGAATGAAATTGAGAGAAAGCAAAAAGTGACATATTGAAGTGTTTGAGGAAGAAAAGAAGGATAATACATAAATGGTTAAATTATTTTAGAATAGGCTAGAAAAGAAAATTCTCCTGCCACATAATAATAAAACCACAAAATATACAGAATAAAGAACAAAACATTAAAAGTAGCAGTGCAAAAGGGCCAAATAACATATAATGGCAAACCTATCAGAATTACACCCAAATTCTCAGCAGAGACCATGAACGCCAGAAGGGCCTGCACAGATGTCTTGCAAACCCTAAGAGACCACAGATGCCAGGCAAGACTACTCTATTCAATGAATCTTTCAATAACCACGAATGTAGACAACAAGATATTCCACAAATTCAAACAGTACCTAACCACAAATCTTGCCTTACAGAAGTTACAAGAAGGTAAACTGCAACCCAAAGTGACAAACTACAATCAAAATTCCATTGGAATGGATAACTCCACTGTCGAAAAAACATAACCACACAAATGCTCTACTGCAACCAACATGAAAATCAAGGGACTTAACAGTCACTGGGCACTAATATCTCTCAACATCAATGCTCTCAATTCTCCAATAAAAAGACACAGACTAACTGAATGGATGCATAAACAAGACCCAACATTCTTCTGTATCCAACAAGCACATCTTGGCCACAAGAGTAGATATTATCTTGGAGTAAAAGGCTGGAAAAAAGTATTCCAAGAAAATGGACATAGGAAAGAAAGCTACTGTAGCCATTTTAATATCTAATAAAATAGATGTTAAACCAAAACTAATCAAAAGAGATGAGGAAGGATACTTCATACTTATCAAAGGTAAAGTCAACCAAGATGACATCACAATTCTAAACATCTACATTCCCAATAAAAGGACACCCACGTTTGTAAAGAAATATTAACAATGCTTACTCTACACATAAAGCCCCACACATTGATAGTGGGAGACTTTAACACTCTACTTTCACCAAAGGATAGGTCAATGAAACAGAAACTAAATCAAGAGACAATGACATAAACCATTGTGATGAATGCAGTGTATCTAACAGATATCTACAGAACTTTTCACCCAAATACAAAAGGTTATACCTTCTTCTCAGTACGTCATTGAACCTATTCCAAAATTGATCATATAACAGGTCACAAAACAAGCCTCACCAGATCCAAGAAGATTGAGATAATACCTTGTATCCTATCAGATCACCATGGACTAAAGCTGAACGTCAACAACAAAAATCACAAAAGCCTACAACACACATGGAAACTAAAAAACTCTCTACTTAATGACAATTGGGTCGGGGAAGAAATAAAGAAAGAAATTAATGATTTCCTAAAATTCAACGAAAAAGAAGGAAAAACATACTCAAATTTATGAGACACATTGAAAGCAGTGCTAAAAGAAAAATTTAGAGCACTAAGTGCCTTCATAAAGAAACTGGAAACATCACATATAGGAAACATACCAACACATCTGGAGTCCCTAGGAAAAAAACCAGAAGCACAAACACCAAAAGGAGTAGACAGCTGGAAATAACCAAACTCAGGCCTGCAATCAATAAATTAGAAAGAAAAAGAATAATTCAAAGCATCAACAAAAGGAGCAACTGGTTCTTTTAGAAAATCAATAAGATAAGCAAACCATTAGCCAAACTAACTAAAAGGCAGAGAGACACTATCCAAATTAATAAAATCAGAAATGAAAAGGGAGACATAACAACAGACACTGAAGAAATACAAAGAATAATAAGGTCCTGCTTCAAAGGCCTGTATGCCACAACATTTGAAAATCTAAGGAAAATGGACAACTTTCTTGATCAGTTCTACATGCCAAAGTTGAATCAAAATCAGATAAACAAATTAAATAGTCCTATTTCTCCTACAGAAATAGAAGTGATTATTAATAGTCTCATGACCAAAAAAAAAAAAAAAAAAAAAAAAAAAAAAAGCCCAGGGCTAGATGTTCAGAGCTGAATTCTATCAGACCTTCAATGAAGAGCTAAAACTGATACTCTTCAAGCTATTCCACAAATAGAAAAGGATGGAACATTACCAAACTCCTTCTGTGAGGCCACAGTCACCTTGATACTTAAATATCACAAAGACCCAACAAATACTGAATCCAAGGACACAATAAAGATATCAATAACCAATCCAAGTAGGCTTCATTAGAGGCATGCAGCAATGTTTCTTTATATGGAAATCCATCAATGTGATCCACCTCATAAACAAATTGAAAGAAAAAAAAACCTACATGATCATCTCCTTAGATGCCAAAAAAGCATTCAACAAAATGCAACATCCATTTATGTTTAAAGTTTTGGAAAGATCAGGGATACAAGGCACATACCTAAGCATAATAAAGGCTATATACAACAAGCCAATAGTCAACATCAAATTAAATGGAGAACCACTCAAGGAAATTCCTCTGAAATCAGAGACCAGACAAGTCTGGCCACTTTCTCCACATCCCTTCAACATAGTTCTTGAAGTTCTAGCCAGATCAATAAGACAACAAAAGGAGATCAAGGAGATCCAAATGGGAAAGGAGGAAGTCAAGTTATCCCTATTCTCAGATGATCTGATAGTATACACAAGTGACCCCCAAAATTCCAACAGAGAATTCCTACAGATGATAAACATCTTTAGAAAAATGGCTGGATATAAAATTAACCAAAAAACAGTAACCTTCCTGTATATAACCGACAAATGTACTGAGAAAGAAACTAGGGAAACTACATACTTCATGATAGCCACAAGCAATATAAGGTATCTAGGAATAACTCTAACCAAGCAAGTGAAAATCATGTTTGAAAAAAACTTCAAATCTCTGAAGAAGGACATTGAAGAAGACATCAGAAGATCTCCCTTGTTCATGGAACAGGAGCATTAACATAAAAAATGGCCATCTTAACAAAGGCATTTTATGGAGTAAATGTAATCCCTATTAAAATACCTACACAATTTTTAAAGCCATTGAAAAATCAATTCTTCATTTCATATGAAAAATAAAAAACTCAGAATAGATAAAACATTCTTATATAATAAAAGATCTCTGGAAGAATCTCCATTCCAGATCTCAAGCTGTACTATACAGCAACAGTAATTAAGAGAGCATGGTTTTGGCATAGTAACAGGCTGGTTGACTAAGGGAATTGAATTGAAGACACATCAATACATCCACACACATTTGGACACTTGATTTTTGACAAATAAGCCAAATCTATTCAATGGAAAAAGGATAGCATCTTCAACAAATGGTACTGGTCTAGCTGGATGTCTGCATGTAGAAAGATGAAAGTAGACCCATATTTATCACCATGCACAAAACTGAAGATGAAGTGGATTAAAGACCTGAACATAAAACCAGACATACTAAATATTAGAAGAAAATGTGGGGAAGAGCCTGAGACTCATTGGCATAGGACACAACTTCCTGAACAGAACTCCAACAGCCCAGGCTCTAAGGTAAACAATTAATAAATGGGACCTCAAGAGGCTGAGAAGCTTCTGCAAAGCAGAAGACACTGTCAACAGAACAAAGCAACAGGCTACAGACTGGTAAAAATATCTTCACCAATCATATATCTCACAAAGGACTAATATCCAAAATATATAAAGAGCTCAATAGTAAGAACCTGGAAACAACCTAAATGTCCTTCAGTTGAAGAATGGATAAAGAATCTGGTATATTTATTATATGGAATACTACTCAGCTCTTTTTATTTTCACTCGAGGAACATCCAACTTGCTAGCATAAAACTGTATTACCCTGTTTTTCTTGTTACAATAACACAAGAGTGACAGAGCCAAAGTAGACCCATAAATGTGGGGGCTTGCAGCCTTAATATACAACAAAATAAAATTTTGTCCATCACATAGTGTTTATTTAGCTTCCAGAAAAGGTAATGCCAACATGAACCCTTACCTAATTTAAGTAAAATGTAGAAATTCCCAAAGGACTTTATCCAAAGAAAGAATAAGGACAATATTTCATGTTAATTTTATTCTCAATATTTAACTTGAAAATCAATTCTTATAAATTGCTATGTCTGTCATTAAAGTTTTCCTTATGCCCTGAAAGCATGAGAAAATTCAATATGGCAGAAAGAGGAAGCTGGAGAAAAGGCTCAGCAGTTATGAGCACTGGCTGCTCTTGCAGTAGACTTGTGTTGATTCCCAGAACCCGTATGTCAGCCAGCTCTCAACCATCTACAGCTTAAGTTACATGGGATTAGATACCTTCTTCTGATGTTCACTTACACCAGGCACACACTGGGTGCGCATACATGCACACAAACAAGACAATCATACACATACTTTTTATATCAAATAAATCTGAAAGTTTTAATAGCAGAAATAAAACATCTTTGTCATATTCAAAGTCATTTCGAAGCCAAGTCTGCAGGAAGAAAATATATCTGTTTCTCTATAAATATGATTCCCTTTCACTCTGCATAAGAAATAATTGACTGATATTTGTAGGTAATTAGAATACCACCTCAAACATGATTATTTCTACTTAACTTATTAAATTATACTTGACATCCTTGACTTATTCATATTCTAATGAAAGACACAAATATTCTTTCTGTACTGTTAGAATTATCTAGGTTAAAAACAGGAGCTTTCATTTAACTGAGTACATAATACCTGCTAATTGATTTGATAAAAATCCAAATGCTATGACTTGATAGTTAAAATTACCTAGGCCGTATGCCCATTTTACACTGCACAGGTAAAAGCTGATAAGCACAGAGATACTTTTTTCTAATATATCACTACCTGACACTGTGAACACAGCATGTGAAGGCACATGACTGACAAGTTCTTGGCAATTATTATAGGATGCAGCTCCTATTTCAGTTGTGTCAAGTTTTCATAAATGAATATTTCATAAACCTTCAATATAAAATTCCTATTGTTATTCCCTTGGGGATGCTCTACTCTTTCTTTGTAAGGAACATATTTCAGGTGTGATTCAAAAACAAAGAAAGAGAACCATCACCTTTGAATTCACTATGAATATGGTCATAAATTTTAAGCTGTGGGCCTGTGTTTTTTTTTACTTAATTGTTATTATTAAAATAATGTATTGCAACGTTTATATATCTCTAAAAGATATATATTTTACTACTGTAAAATCTTTTTATTTACCTTTATAATAATATTCTTTCTAATTCATTATAGGTTGCATATACTGTATTTTGATTATATTCATCCCCCAGCTTTCTTTTTCCAGAGCCACTTAACATCTGAAAACAAACAAACAAACAAAACACCATGATCATTACCAACAAAAAAAGCAAGTCAAACTTGGGCTGCCAAAATATTCTAGAGATGGGTATCTTCCTTGGAGTATAGTCTTCCTAAAAGGAAGGCTACATGTTTAAAGAAAAAGATCACAACCATTTCCAGTAGCTATGAGTAATTCTAAATAAATGACAACAGTTACTGAGCTAAAGGTGAGACTCCATGTTCATCTATGTGCTACATACTATGATTTTATCTGGATCAAGTTTGCAGAATTTATTCATGATTACTGAGAATTCATATGCAAAATTTTCCTGCTGTTTCTGGATATCACTATTTCCTCATAGTCATGTAAGACCTCTGTCTCTTTCACATTATTCCATCCCGGAAAAGATCTGAGAATCTTTGTGTGAGAGATGTGATGCAGATGTTCTATTAAAAACCACACACTCACTCGGGAGACAGAGGCAAGCAGATCACTGTATGTTCGAGGCCAGCCAGGTCTACAAAGCGAGCCAAGGATAGCCAAAGCTACACAGACAAACTCTTTCTCAAAAAACCAAACCAAACCAAACAAAACCGAACCAAACAAAACAAAAAACAATGCACCATGGTCTCTTGTTCTCTGCACCTTGTCAAGTTGTAATTGTCTGCCTGTCATAGGTACGATCTGATACATAATTAAGTTTCTGTGAGTAGGGTTGAAATTTGCAGTAATCTGTGGTTTTAAGATTGGTTACGAGAGTTTTTTAATACTCTATCCAATTAGCAGAATAATTTTAATAGGTCATCCTCTAAGGCCTATAACTTGTCTAGCCAGTTTTTTGTACCAATTATGGTCACAAGTATGGGTTTCATTTTGTGGAGCAGGACATAAATCCAATCAGTATATGGTTAATTATTCTAATAGTACCTGCAACACTATTGCACCAGTGGAGATATTTTGACAACTGTTGTTATTGGATCTTAGAGGTGGGTTCTGGGAAGGCAGGATAGAGGAGAGGCGAGATGATGGGAAGAGATAAAAGACACTAAAGTCCTTTTAAATATCATATAGGAACCTACTGCTTTAGAAGCTTCCTATAATAAATACATACACACATTTAAAAAAAGAGGTTAAATCAAGTTAACCTATATTATGGTGACAATGTACATACTAGACATGCTGGTAAACAAACAAACACAAAACAAAACAAAATGTCCTACTGTTGGGTTGCCTCTTTTCTAGGTGATGGCCAATAGGGTTCCATAAGCCACCAAACATTGCAGAATATAGACATTCCTCTATCTTCCCTGCACACAGAAATCAATGGCAATACCCTATTACTGATAACACATACTTAAGTCATAACATGAAAAAATTAAAGCTGGTACTAACTTCGGTCCTACTGTCAAGCTTTCAGAATGCTGAAAGTTGCTATGCATCCTACCAGAGGAAAAGAGTAATCAGTAATCTTACTGGGAAATGTTATTAATAAAAACACTTAACAGCTCTGGGGTTCCATATTTCACACTTTAAAAAATCCCAATTGAATCCCCTTTAAGCCTACTCTCTATTATTTTTTTGTGTATTTTTCTCATGTTTCCTCATATCAGCATCTGTTGCTATGTTGAATTTTGTCTTTATCTATCTGTCTATGTATCTATGCATCTATGTGTCTATCTATCTATCTATCTATATAAAATATCTGTCATTTATTTTTCATGTAACTATAAGCTAAAACTACACAAATCATTTGACATTGAATGGCTATAATAAAACAAACAGAAAAGCATGAATTTTGGTTTCAAATATTAATAAATATCTGAGACATCTGTAGTTATTCATAATCTCTATTGTACAAAGATACAAACAGTTTTTCATTATGAGCTCACAATAGGTAGCTATGAATTTTTTAGAAGTAGAACTGGGTTACAAGGAAACTCAAATATCAGATTTTGGTTTATATTTTTAATACTTTTTCTACATATTACATAACATAAATTTACCTCAGCATAATTTCTCTACCTAAGTGCCTCTTGACTGTTTTATTTATGTTATTTGTGTATTGGAATATTTGTCCTAGCCTTAATTCTCACAAAATATTACCTTTAAATATGAATCATAAACCATTTCTCAAAGACAATCAAAATGAAAATAACAAATTGAGAGAAATTTCAATTTTGGAGCTAAGATTACTATATATCATTTGTATATTTTATATATTTTTAGTCTTCTTTTCAACTTTATTTAAGCTATGAATGTTATGAATGTTTCAGATTGTGGCAAAGAATTTGGAAAGGAAAATGTCCTTTTACTACCCATTTAGATAGATGCTAAAATGCTTTGCCAGGTAACATCTGGTCAGCCACTGAGAAAATACAGGTCCTTTTTAAGTGTTTAGGCATCTACTGTTTGGAAAGGAGAATTGTATTACAAACATTTCATTTATTTCCACAGTTTCTTTTTTTCTTTATTCCCTTTGTCTCAATTTTTACTCCTATTTATCAACCCACCAAAAGGAACTTATTTGGATGTGCTACACACACACACACACACACACACACACACACACACACAAAAATATATATATATATATATATATATATATATATATATATATAGGATTTATATATGAATATATAACAATATTCATTGTAAAGATTTCAGTTTGCATTTTTAAAATTCCCTCTCACTGGCATATTTTTAGGCTCCACTCACAATGAAGAGCATCTTCCTCAGCCATCTGTCCCAATATATATGACAGACATATTTGTGAGGCAGGAGCTATTGAGGACTTAGTTACCCTGTCTTGGCAGAGTTTGACCGTCGACTCGGCCTGCATCCAAGCTTGCCCTTCTTTAGGCAAAATTCTATCTGTGGTAGAAATGAGGACATTTTACCCAGTGACTTGTTTGCCACATTTGAAGGCATCTCCAAAAGGAGGTTTTTTGATGCTCATCATCTTCTTTCCGATTGGCTGTGTGTTGCCAGGAGTTAACCTGTATCATTTCAGTGAATCTTAAAAGTAATAAAAATATTTTAAAATGCCATATTCTGCATGTTTCTGAGATTTTTGAAGACCTATCTATTTTACCTTACCTGTCTATAGAATAATATCTATCTGCCGTACCTAAGATGTATATTCTTTTGATAAAAGTAGACTAGTGATTGACATGACCATGATTTGATCAGCTAACAATTAACTTGAATAAGTTATTTATACTAAACAGCCTGCAATAGTACTTTCAAAGTATTGGAAGTAAACCTTTTATTATACTGAGTCATATGATTACAATACCTCATGTTAAAGTAGAACCCATATGACTTACTATTAGATGTCATTCTTCATAAGGCATTAATGAAGATTTACAGATTTCTTTTTTTTTTTTTTTTTCTGCTCGTACAAAGAGCAGAAAACCAGCTTTAATTGTTCTGTCCCTCACACACAGTTTATACACTTATAATTTTAGGACTGTAAGTTTATGAGAAATTATATGCTTTGAGAACAAAAGAACTGGACACTGACATTGGATCAGACCTGACAGGATACTTTCCTTTCAGCATGATGAACACTGACATCATGCATCCTTCAGGTTCCAGCACCAAGTGCTTCAATTGCTGTTCTTCATCCAAACAAGACAGCTCCCAGGATACTTTCAAAGACAGCTTCCAATCCCAATTGGTCCACATTACAGACTGCCCCACACAGGATTGTAATTAAGACTGGAGTTTCTCAGCATTTAGAAACTGGACCCCAAATGCGATCCCTAGCTTGTTTAACCATTTCCCCAATTTTATTTGGGCCCCTACAAAGGTGTTATTTGCCTCAAATCAGTCAGAAGAAACCTTGAGAGAACAAAGATGTCCCATTTTCTTTAACGGGGGGTCAGGTAGGTTTTTGGTTGCTGTCTTGAGCTTAGAGGGTTATTATAAATGGGAGTTGGTTACAATTTATTATAGGTCTTATTTAGAAAGAAAACATGGTTAGCCTCAACAATGCCTCTCTTTTACCTTATCTAACATTCTTAGGTTTGTATATAGGGCTTGAAAAGAAAGAAGGGGGAATAGAGAAATATATAGGGAGGATAGTACAAAAAGTAGATTAGTGGATTTATTCCTGAAATTCAGGCCTCAATTGTCACTCACAAGATTATTTTTAATTCACTGGGCCAAAAGCCTCTAGCTGAGCTTGGTGCGCAGTCCCAGCCCAAAAATTCTGGCTAGACTCTGCATGCATTTTGGGGCCAGAGTCCCTAGGGGAGCTCAGCAGATGGTTCAGGCCCTGAGACTCTAGCTGAGCTCGGCACGTGGTTCAGGCCCAGTGTCCCTGGCTGGACTTGGCAGGGGACCCAGAAGGCTGTGGATACCTTGGCCTGACCCAGCACTCATTCAGAGACCCAGAACGATTGCAGGACCCACAGTACAGGGGAGCTGAGGATCACTGGCTGTGAGAGTCCAAAACGACAGGGCTAACCTCCTGCCATCCACACCAGTGAAGCATCAGAGCTTCCAGCCTAGGGAAATCGTGAGAAAACAAGTGCATCTATCATCAGACACCCTCCACCCAACTCTGGAAGCTACCCAATAGAATTTTGTATATTGGTACAAAATAAGTTTAATTCTAGGTACAGTGGGATAGAAATCAATTGTAAGATTATTCTTCACACACATTATTTAGACATCTCATTTATAAAGTATAAAATATTTAAAATAAATTGAGGGTACTGAAAAGGTCATAATATTCTACTTCTTTCAGAGACTCAAGACTTAGTATTTACTTATTTTTTACACAGATTATGTGACTTCTTTGATGTAGTCTACTAGGACTATTAACATTGGAGTTGAAAGGGAGTTACAATTAGACCACTTGTAGTAAAGGGTGAGGCAGTGAGACCATTCTCTGTGCATTGGTGACTGTAAATGAGTCAGAGCATTTAGAGGCATTGTAGGAATGCATTTGGGCAATTTCATTCTTTAATCTTCACCACAAAAGCATTAACCAGGTAAAGTTCAAAGTGGTGGGAGAGAAAATAGGCAAGAGAATTCTTAAGAAATACCTACAATGCTAGAGTAGCAGAGGCAGAACACATTAATGTTTTAATAGAAACTGGGCTGTACCTTTTTTTAACCAAACACAACATTCTCTGGGCTAATTTACTCTATTCACCCTTTTAAAGCTAATTTTAATTTATACTTATTTTCTGATTTCATCTGTCCTGCTTAAAAAATACATGTTGTCAAAGTATTTTTTTTAACATACTTATATTTCTAGGCTGATGATCCTGAACCAGAATTGAAGTAAAAATAGAATCGAGGTTACATCTATATTAAAAGTTCAAAATGAGAATGCTCTGCTCTTGGAAGCCTTTCTACAACATTGTCTGAACTCAGTGTTTGAAGCGACGAACAGAGTAGTCACTAGAAAACACTGGATACAGATTTCTTTGTCACATTCCCACCCTGAGATTCTGATTCTAAAATTAAAGCACATGGAACCCAATTCCTGCTATAAAACAAAACCTTTTCTGATGCATGTATACATAGAAAAAGACAATACAAAGAAATTTGATAATTATTAGAAACTGGATAACGTTTTGCAGAAACTTATTTATAATTCAGAAGACTTGGAATGGTTTATTCCATTCTCATCAAGAATTATCCAGAGAAATTTTACTAACTCTTCAACAAATATTCAGCTTCACTTCATATTAACTTGTTATCGAGTTTCACATGGAAAAAAACGCTAACAACCACAATTAGATGTTTATTCGCTTTAGTATTTTGAGAATTTGTTAAATGATAGTTTGATCTTGTTTGCCTCATTCCCATTTCTGAAAGACAAAACTCTCATCTTCATTGCTCACCTAAAGCTATGGTTTTGGCTTTGAACTTTTTTCACCCACTAAGTCCAATTTGTGCTGCCCATAGATTCATGCATGTATGGAAACACAACATAGAATGATCTAGGCTTCATTATGCCCATAGATTCATGCATGTATGGAAACACAACATAGAGTGATCTAGGCTTCATTATGCCCATAGATTCATCCATGTATGGAAACACAACATAGAGTGATCTAGGCTTTATTATGATTACTGGTTTAAGAGCTCAGTTGGGAAGATACTTGGGATGACAGAAGTGGGAAAGTAGAATAAATTTAACAGTGAGAATAGGGAATTTCTTAAGAGTATAAGGGAAAAAAGAAAGCAAAGGTCCAGATTCTCTTGATAAATGTTTGTCTGAGTTCTCTAAGAAGCACACAGAAAGGTGAGAAATGACTTGAAAATGTTCTAACTTCATAGCTGTCCCGGAAAGAATGAGGTGAGAGATGAACCATTCAACAAAGGCATGGGAGGCAGGAGAACAGGTAAATAAATTGTCTTTTGCAAGCCAACATTCACAGTTCAATAGTGTTTTGATATGCATAAGATGGAATTCGATATATTTTTTTTCAAAAAGAAAATGAGAATATTCAGGTTATCCTTATTTTGTTATTATTTGCATTAATGGTACAGACCATATTATTTTAGCTTGAAAAGAAAATGGATTTAAATCGTCAAAGATACTAACTCATTTTCATGAATGTATTAAGTTTTACAGATTATTTTAAAGTTTACTTTTTCAGAAATAAATCCACGTACATATGGAGACTTGATTTTTGACAAATAAGCCAAATCTATTCAATGGAAAAAGGATATCATCTTCAACAAATGGTGCTGGACTAACTGGATGTCTACATGTAGAAAGAGGCAAGTAGATGCATATTTACTACCATGCAAAAACTCAAGTCCAAGTGGATTAAAGACTTCAACACAAAACTAGACACACTAAATCTGTTATAAGAAAAAGTGGGGAAGAGCATGGAACTCATTAGCACAGGAGACAGTTTCCTGAACAGAACTCCAACAGCCCAGACTCTAAGGTCAACAATTAATAAATGGGACGTCAAGAGTCCGAGAAGCTTCTGTAAAGCAGGAGACACTGTCAATAGAACAAAGTGACAGCCCACAGACTGGGAAAAGATCTTCACCAACCCTACATCTGACAAAGGACTAATATCCAGAGTATATAAAAAGCTCAGGAATTTAAACACCACCAAACTGAATAACCAAAAAGAAATGGGGCTCAGAACTAAACATAGTTCTCAACAGAGGATTATCGAATGGCTGAAAACACTGAAAGAAATGCTCAACATCTTTAGTCATCAGAGAAATGCAAGTTGAAATGACTCTGAGATTCCATCTTACACCTATCAGAATGGCTAAACTGAAAAACTCAGGTGACAGCACATGCTGGTGAGGATGTGGAGAAAGAGGAACACTCGCATCAGTAAATATATTTGGAGAACCTTTGAAGAACGAAAGAAAATAACATATTTTAATATGCAACAAATGTAAGTTGTAGTCCTTAATTTTAACTTAATAATATGTGCTGTAAGTGTAATGTAGCTCATTATTTATAAGTTGATTTTACGCTTATTTTGGTACACGTACTATACCTGTTCAGTCCCTATTTTATGAGTTAAGTGGAGAAATTCAGATATACTTGAATCAATACAACAGTCTAGTTTCAAATAATTAATTAAAACTTGAACTCTATGATATTCAAAATATGAGAAAATAAATAAAAATAATATAACAAGGTTATATTTATAAAAGCATATGCAGGCAGGCATGGTGGTACACTCATGTAATCCCAGCAAGCAGGGAGGCAGAGACAGGCAAAGCTCTGTGAGTCTGAGGCCAGTCTGGTCACAAAGTGACTCTAGGACAGCTACATAGGGAAATACTGTCTCAAAAAACGACAACAACAAAAATAAATACATACATACATACATACCATACACAGATGTCTCATCATTTATACCATTGCTTTCGCCCATAGGCCCCAATACTGTCAGGGTGGGGAATAGGGTGAAAGCAGGAGGGAGGGAAGGATGGGAGGATACAAGTGATGGGATAACCATTGAGTTGTAATCTGAATAAATTAATGAAATTAAAATAAAAAAGCAAGTTAGAATTTAATTACTTAGCTGTTAATTTGCACTTGTAAGGGTTTTCTTGATATAATTGTGCTGCAATGAGAGTGCTTAGTGAGCTGCCAGTTCATGAGGATTTTCTCAAGGTCAGCATGAAATCCTAGTGTGAATTTTATACATGGTAATCTTGCAGGCAGCACAAGGCACAAGTGACATGTCATGTCCTTTGTAAGTCTTCCCATTTTCATGCAAAGTAGGTCAGTGCCTTCCACCCACCAGAGTGTCCTAAATTTCAAAACATGTTTCTTTTTGTTTTCTCAAAATCATATTCTATTCTCAAGTGTTACTATTTTCCTACTATTAATCACAAAAGAAGTATTGACTGAAGTTTATAACACAGTATAGACCAGGTAATGTAGTCAGAGACACTAATATGTTAAAGATGATGAGACTATTTGATTCCACTGACCCCCCAAAAAATAACTGTTGTCACACAAGAGACAAGGAGTGACTGCTGTCATATTCCTTATCTACAATGTAGTGTATGTAGTTTATTTATTCATAGTTATCAAAGACTTTGTCTCAGATTCTCATTGCTGATCTATGGAAAAATAACTACATTGAATACATCTAGACTGAATCTATTTGCAGTAGAATCTGCCATAAACTGAAGCATTCACCACCACCACTGCCTCCCAAAAATACCCTAAAATTTCTGCACAGTTCCATATATCAGACAGAGAAGAGATCTCAGACACATTAAGAAAGCTATGCCATGGTAAGTTAAAATCTGCAGGCAGTGTATATCGATGGTAAGTTTATGGAAAGTACAATAAGTTATTTCAAAGACAATTATACTTTTAGATCTTAAATAATATTGGTGACAAGAACAAAATCAAACCACACAAAATTCCCCAAACCAAAAACATCTGAGGGCTCTTTGGTATGCATGGAAGCTTTTAGCAGCAAGGTCATAAATAATATACCGTCTAAAATTCTACGTCATAAGTGGCCTACTGGCCTTCGCCTCCACAGTCGTGACTTTTTCAGTCTCTCTTCTATTTAGGTGAAATAAATAACTTTTTAAACGGCATAGACAAAAGCAACTGTCTAGATAGTTCTTACCACAAAGATGAGACAAAGAATGACATTGCATCAATGAATATTGAAACAAGACTAAATGTGATCAGCAAAGACTGAGAAAATGTATTGATAGTTGTCTTCATCTTTTTGTCAACACTTTTGCCAATCTATCCTCTGAGGAAATGGTATGACTAGAGTTTTCCACAGTAAAGCCACTTGGTTTCAGTTAACCATGACTATATTTTAGATGACTTTATAGAATTTGAATTGCTGAATAATTTTATTTGGTTGTAGTGGGCTTCTTCGTATATTTGAAATTCATTGAGTTTTGCAACTATATGTTAAGTCTTTTATCTCACTATTTTATCCCAGTACAGTATTTGAGTTTTTATTCCTAAATTCAAGTTTTCCATTATTTCTATAATGCATGTAGAACACTTCAATAACTTTTAGAAGTGATTTACATTCATACAACATTGAAGAACAGGCCTAGAATGTTCAGTTATAACCCTGCTCTGTCTCTGGACAACCTCTTCTAATATCAACACCAAGAGAGTACCATGTTAGACACAATTCATATACCTGAATAGACATAGAGATTAACCTAAACCCACATTTGTTGTTAGAATCATTGTATTTAAAATAATTTAATGGCATACATGGACACAGAAAACATCAAAAATGTGTTAATGAACTAATATGCGCATCTTCTGCATTATCTAAATCCTGCTAATTTTTTACCATTGATATATTTTTATCTGCTGTAGGATATCACATAAATAAACATAAAATAAAACATTTTTTCACATTTGCAAGCTTAAGGTGAGTTTACTTGGAAATATGGTTTTTAAATCTCTGTCTTTTAAAAGCCCAGAGCTGTACTTGGTTTTAGAGTACAATTATAATACCCATTTATATAAATAAACATTTGTATTCAGTGGAAATTAAATTGGTTAACACTTATATGTATAATATATTTATTTATTAGCATGTGTACATTTTCAAGTGTGTGTTGTGTCTGAGCTTTACATCTACAGATTGTTGAAATAAATGTATGGTATATGGCAACTGTTTCTTATGTTAAGTGCTTTCTTTATTAAGATTTTATTTTATTTTTGGCAAATACCTTCATATTATTAGACATAAGTAGAAAAATTACATATATCAAGAAGAACCAAGAAACAATCAGGAATCACATGAATGTTACTTTAAAGGTGTTTTGGCTAATTGTATTTGGCAACCTTGTAGAAAACACTATTCCTATCTTGGTGAGTCTAAGATTCTGAATGAAAATCAATATCTATCCTCTCACATCTCTGCCAAATCAAAACCTCTATCTAGACCTAAAAACATCTTTACCCCTAAACAGCTTAGGTTAATTGTAAGACTAAACTATCTGGTCTTCAACTCCATCAGGGACTTGAGAAGGAATGAAAGTTAATTACTTGAGTGAACTGGAAGTGGAGGGTAGCAGCTTCCAGAATGAGAAGGAAAAAGAAATGGCAGAGACAGTTTACTGCCTGAACAGTCACCCAAAACTCTCTATACCATTGGACCATCATCTTCAGCCTTCTGGACCCATATTGCTGACAAACATATTTATGAGACAGGAACTATTGAGGACTTGCTTATCCTGTCTTGGCAGAGTTTGGCCACCAACTTTGCCTTACCAAATTGGCTTACCAATTTTTAGGCAGAAGTGCTTTCTTATTTGTGCAAAACACTGTCTGACTGGTTCTAAACAACAGCTTCAGTAATTGAAAAAGATACACAGAAATTCAGAAAGTCAGAGGCAGAGAGACAGACAGAGACACAGACAGATATCTCTTACTTATTGCCAACACTTGGTGTTTTATGTCTTGGATTTGGGCCACACTAATAGTTGCATAGTGGTATTATATTTTTACTTCTCTGAGGACATCACATGTGGAGCATCTTACTCTATGCTTATTTGTCATCTGTGTGTCTTATTTGTAAGATCATAAGCCCATACATCAATATAGTTTGCTTTCTCATTTTTGAATTTCTTTGTATAATGTATGTCAACACTTTATTAAACATGTTTTTGCATAATTTTATCCCACTCATAAGTTTCTCTTCTGTTCTCTTGTAGGTATATTATCCAGAGTATAAAGCATTATATTTAATGAAGAAAAGTTTATCATTTGTAATCAATTGTGCACTTGATGTCATATCTTAAAAGAAATTCGCTGAGTGTAAGACATGTAGTTTTTCATTAATTGTATTCTAGGGTTTTTATTGTCTTAAGCTTTAAATCAACTTTTTAATTCATTTTATATAACTATTTTTGTGACATCAGGTTTTTAAAATTGTATTTTCATTAAGTTAACTCTGTCTATCATTTAAAGCAATAATTCATATATTGCAACACTTCACGACAATTACAAAATTTATGGTTGTCTTTCATATTTTTAGGTCAAAGTTTGTTTTCGTCAAATCAGTTTCATTCTTATTACAAAATCATTCAGAAAAAACATTAAGTAAGGGTTTATTTCAGCTCATCATTTCACAGATTTCAGATCACAGTGAACAGGCTCCATGGTTCTGTGGCAGACAGACAAGTTATAGGAAAGTGTACACCTCCATGGATGCTAGACAGGAAGCAGCCAAGGATGAGCTATGTCCTTGTCAGGCCTGCCTCTAGTTTCCTTCTTCCTGCTCTCAGGCCCCACCATTAGTTTCCAATTATTCCCAATAATGACATCAAATTATTAATCATTGGCTATTACAGAGTTATAAGGAGCCAACTAGTTCCCAAAACCTATCGGCTGACAATCTAGCATTTTAGGATCATTTCATTCAAAGAAGAATGGTCTTAGCCAATCTTGCTCACAATCCAGTTTTTTTTCTACGTGATTTCACTCTGTTGTAAAGTGTCCACTTTTCCTTTCAGATATTTTAAAATGTTTTTCATTTCCATTATTGCATTATATCGCTTGGCATTTCAACATAATGTTTTTATTTCTTATTTTTAGGTTAACAGGTTGAAATACTTCATTTTATTCTCTATCAGCAATGAGTTCATGAATTGTGCATAAGGATAGGGGCTTTCATAGTCCTATATTTTTTGGTTGTACTCTATTTCTAACTAATTTATCTTTCCACCTTTTTCTGACCTTTAATTTCTGCTTTTTTCCCTTTTTTATGCAATAAGAATTATGGTTAAAAAAGAATTATGATTAAATATACACATTATGCAATTTTATATAATGTACTTAATCATCCACATAGTTTTGGTGTCCAGAAATGTTACTACAACTAACTAACATAGATACTAAGAGGCAATTTCAAATTTAATTGCTTAGTTTAGGTCTTGAATGTCTATCAGTGCCTCATGAGTGACAGAATATTAAAAAACGTCTTGTAAAACTCAAATGGCCTTAATGTTTCCATACTATATAAACAATACAATAGGGAAAGCCTCCTTCATGAAAAGTACTTCAAATAAATATATTAAATGTAGAATCTTCCAAATTTTATGATCAGTGTTACTTACTTCAAAATTTTATATCTACATGAGTATAAGGAGCTTAATATTTGCCCAAATTTGGACACAATATAACTATAATTATTCAATTTGCAATGTTACAGAATTAATAAAGGTTTTGCTAAATCTAAAAAAAATTACGATTGTGTAAATACATAGTATAATATATGTAAAGTGATAAATACTTTTTAAAATTAGTTTGAAATTATTTTAAAATTATTTACTGAGAGAAGAAAAGAATGAAAAGTGGAAATAAATGCATTTTACCCTTTACTGTATAATTGCATTAATATATTTTCTGTTATAAATTTTTGAAGGTATATTTCACCATAAAATGTTCACCTTCTAAATGTCTTCCTTATTTGCCAGTAGCAATTTTAGCTTATGAATTTTCTGTAATGGATCAAATCTGATATATTTAACCTTCACAGGGAGGGTGATGCAGGATAAGGAATTGAGAAATGATGTAATTATACTCTGATCTCAGTTTTTTAAAAACTAAAATGATACGATGAAGATAGAAGTTGGTACAAATAAAGAAGTAAGCCTCTACTTTTATTCCCTTGGACTTTTTATTGCAATATTCTCTTTTGTCCCTTAAAATATTCCATTGGTCTGGGTGGTGGTGGTGCACGCTTTTAATCCTAGCACTCTGGAGTAAGAGGCAGGCAGATCTCTGTGAGTACTAGGCAAACCTGTTCTACAAAGTAAGTTCAGGAAAGCCAAGGCTACACAGAGAAACCTTGTCTCAAAATAAAATCCATTGGAATGAAATGTAAAAATATTATTTGTTAATATCTGAACTTTGATTATGTTAACCAGGGTCTAATACCTCTAACAATGTATCCTCACTATCCCATGTCTGAGCTCCCATGCATTTCACTTATAAACTCTGTGTTGTTATCCTGATAATTTAGAGAAAGCCCCCTACTTTCACCCTTTACAGTTTTCTGTCTTGAATTATAAGTCCAGGTTCTAGTGTCTGAAAATCTTGAGATGTAGCCGTTGGTTTATCAACTCTAAGAATCCCCAATTAACTAACATGGTTTGACTGACATAAAGAAGCCAAGTATTTTCAAATTCTTACAGTGTGTAAGATGTTTCCATTTAAACTATGTTGTTACATCCATCCATATGAAAACACTTCTTCCTCACTTTCTCAAGATGGGAAAATGAGTCTAAGTCACTGCTCATTGTACATGGAATGTTCTAAACATGTCTGATTCAGCCAAGGCAGCTTTCAAGCTTTCCCTTAGGAACCTGGCCTTACTGCAAATATCTAAAGCCAATTCCAAGTTCTCCTCCATTTCAGACTTGGTCAATAATTCATGGTTATTTTCATTGGTCATTGCCCTTTATTTGACCCTACAGTGAAAAAAATAAAAACTATACTTTCTTTCGGCTGAAAAAGTCAACTGAAAAAAGAAAACCACCCAGGTCTTTTCAAAGTAGTTGAAATCTGTGCTAGTAGTCATTAAAGTTTGGTAGCCTGTTTTTTTTTAAATATAATCTATAGTTGCTTGACAATGAATAGATAATTTGTTTCAATATTTCAAAATTACTAGAGTTTTCAAGCCTAATCGTCAACTTAGTGTCTCCACCATCAACAAACAACAAACCAACACAAAACACAACATGGTAAAGGAGGCCAATAAATTCTCGATAGCAATTATAAATCTATTTTCTTCATATCGTATTGGAGGTTACACTAAGCTATACATAAACACTGTGGTAGTAAGTATGTCTACTCACTGGGATTTCTGATTATCTACACACTAAGTATGAAACGCCCTTCGGGAGTTAAGATTGGGCAGTAAAATACGATCATCCACATGTCAGTTTTTATTAGCAGCCTTCAAAACCTGGTAAGCACCCTCCATGAGTCCATTCTTTTTGGACTAATGGCGTTACCCTAATGGTGAAGACTACATCTTGGTTTGAGGGTATTTTCTCAATTACTCTTCTATCACTATGAAGAGATAGCATGACCAAATCAACTCTTATACCAAAAATAATTTAATTTGGGACCTGTGTACAGTTTCAGAGGCTTATTCCATTATCAGCATGTAAGGAACATGGTGGCACACATAACAACTAACCCTAAGCAGAGGGAGGAGGAGGGAGGAAGAGAGAGTCATTGAGAGAGAGAGAGAGAGAGAGAGAGAGAGAGAGAGAGAGAGAGAGAGAGAGAGAGAGAGAGAGAGAGAGAGAGAGAATATGAGAAACTCTGCTAGTTATAGTATTTTGGAAGCTCAAATCCTACTCCTAGTGACACACTTTGTGCATTAAGGCCACATCTCCTCAAATCTATTCACGTCATCTCAGATACTTAGTTTGGGGGAGAAGAAACATTTGCATTACAGAGAATGACAGAAAAAATATTGATGGAGACAGTTCCTGTATACTTGAGGGCAGAGGCTGCTGTACTACACAACTCAAGGGCTCCATTGCTATTCATTTTCTAAGAATCAAGGACTAGTTATTATGTCTACATCAAAAGCAGAAGGGTGAGCCCCATAACCATCAGTTTTAGGACTGTATCCAGAAAACTTCTGGAAGATTTGTGAGATAAAGTTTCCTATAACAATAGTTTCTCTTTGTCTTCATATTTGCATTTCTACCTCTCTATGTATATAGAATAGATAATATATGCATAATTTACATGTATTTTGTGCACATATGTGTATATTAGAAAGAGAATATATTTATACACACACATAAAAAGTACATTGTTTTTCTACAGGCAATCTACTGATCAAAATACCTGGGTAGGCTCAGCTAATGAGTATTTTGTATTTAACAAAATAAACTGTAATTAAAAATTGAGAAGCACTATCCTGCCTTGTTCTTAGATGTTTCTATTTACAGAATTGTGACATGGATGAAAGACTGACTCCAACACTATAACTAATTTTATTTTCTTTACTTCACACATTCTATTTTTGTTTTATTACTGCTTGTTAATTATTTACTACACTTGTCTTTTTCCAAATTCATTTCTCCTGATGTAATTGGACTCATATTTTGAAAAAGTAAATCATTTAGGAGCAAAGACAGAAAGGCATATTCTTGCTGTTTTCCATTTTGTTTGTACAATGTTTCAAACATCAATTTCTCTATGGAATATGTACCAATATTACTTGTCTGCATCAATAATGAAGGTATTTAGCTATAAACATATAGCCTACTACAATGTTTATAGAGATTTATAAATGCAATGAATTGACTTAATGTATCATTTTTGTATAATATAGAAAATTGATTTTATTATGTTCATTAGTTTATAGCTCATTTATACTAAATCTGATAGTAATTGGACTCATTAATACACAACTATATTAACATAAAATAAAAAAGATTACAGTAACATACAGTTTGTTCAGAATCTCAGAAGCCTTTCAGATTTTGAAGTACATGTTCTGTTTTATCTATTCACAGTTCTTGAAGCTCTCCCTTCACCTTGGATTCCTTGCTTTTGTTCTCATCTTCAAAGTTTTCTTTAGTGTTCAATACCCTCTTCACTTCTGTTATATTCACATATATCTCTAAATTCATCTTTGATGATGGCTTTTATTTTTCCATATTTATATATTTTAAAGCTGCGAAGTAACACACTTGAAAAGCAATTGCTATGTTTATGGGTTTACATTTTTCTTCCTCCATCTTCAGCAGTTAAAAAAATAAAACAGACAACAAAAATCAGAATGATTCTTCTGAAATCTCTGTGAAGCATTTGGCCATTTCCTTCAAGTTTCACTGACATCTGACAGAAGAGAACACTGAAGTAATTTCACGGTAAGGGTGCCAGATAACAACACCAGGAAAAGTGCAGAACATACACTCTTGTTGGCTACAAAAAGCATAAGGCCAAGTGACATCCTTAAATATGTGAAACAAACAAGTGAGGGCATTGCAGCCAATACTGGTGTTGTCAGGTATTTGATGAAATGGACTAGAGCTGTCAAGAGGAGAAACTATACTCCCGGGCAGGACACTATTCTGCTCATACATGCATAATACTTTTGGGTTTATATAACAGCCAGTACTCTGGCTGTGCAATTTCAACATTATAAGGGATTCAGGGGGACATAGTTCCACAGACTGTCTGAAAAAAGAAAAATAGAGTAAAGATATGTTTATACCCATTTTTCTGAGATAGCACCAGATAGATTTCCAAAGTGGCTGTACTAGTTTGCATTCCCACCAGCGCTGAAGGAGTGTTCCTCTCTCCCCACATCCTCGCCAGCATGTGGTGTCGCTTGAGTTTTTGATCTTAGCCATTCTGATGGGTGTACGATGGAATCTCAGAGTTGTTTTGATTTGCATTTCCCTGATGACTAAGGAGGTTGAGCATTTCTTTAAGTGTTTCTCAGCCATTTGTCCCCTGGAGGGGGAGACCTGGTGGCACTCAGAGGAAGGACAGCAGGTAGCCAAGAAGAGACTTGATACCCTATGAGAATATATAGGGGGAGGTGATCCCCCTCAGGAACAGTCATTGGGGGGGGGGATAATGGGAAAATGGGGGGGGAGGAATGGGAGGATACAAGGGATGGGATAAACATTGAGATGTAACAAGAATAAATTAATAAAAAAATGTTAAAAAAGATATGTTTATAATATCCTATAGTTTAAATATGGTTTGTGGATTTTTCAAATTTTCATAAATTGGAGTGACATTTCCACTTCAAGTGATGATCAAGAGAATGAAAACGTAAAAGAAATAGTGTCTCTGTGTGTGACCCTTGGAGAGATTTATATAACTCTTCCTGAATGGAAGGCTACATTGTGGCTGAAGATGGAGAATCCATGAAGGTTAGAAAACTCATAAGCATCATTGGATTTTTTCCCTGAAGTTTGTGAATGTTAAAACAATTTAGGATGTGTAGGTTTTTTTTCCAAATTCTGGCTGTCCCAATATTCTAAGAAAGCACTAGACTGATTTCCAAAATGGTTGTATAAGTTTGCACTACCGTAGGCAATGGAGTAATGTTCGTCTTTCTCCACTTCCTCATAAGGAGATGCTGTCATTTGAGTTTTTGATCCTAGCCATTCTGACAGGTGTAAAATGGAATTTCAGAGTTCTTTTGATTTGAATTTCCCTGACGACTGAGGATTCTGAGCATTTCTTTGTTTCTCCTCCATACAGAGATCTTCTGTTGAAATTTCTTTGTATAGCCCTGTGTCCAATTTTTAAATTGATTATTATGTTTGTTGGTGTTTATTTTTCAGTTCTGTATACATTTTGGATATTAACCCCTTGTTGGATGCAGGCTTGGTGAAGATCTTTTCCCAACTTGTAAACTGCTATTTTGTTCTACTGACAGTGTCCTTTGCTTTGCAGAAGCTTTTCAGTTTCATGAAGGACCATTTATTAGCTCTTGATCCTAGGGCCTGAGCTGTTGGTGTTCTGCTGAGGAAGTTGTCTTCTGTGCCAGTGAGTTTAAATCTTTTTCCCATTTTCCTAATAGATTTAATGTTTGTGGTTTTATGTTGAGGACTTTTATCCACTTGGACTTGAGTTTTGTGCAGGATGATAAATATGTATTTATTTGCATTTTTCTACCTGTAGACACCCAGTTACCTAGATGTCACTCATGCAAAGAATGGATAAAGGCACTCTGGTACATTTACACAGTGGAATACTACTTAGGTATTAAGAACAAGTAAATCATGACATTTGCAGGCAAATGGACACAAAAGAAGATCATCCTAAGTGAAGTAAGCCAGATCCATAAAGATACATATTGTGTATACTCACTTATAAGCAAATTTTAGCTGTATGGTACAGGATAAACAAACTACAATGCACAGCCTGAAAGAAGGTAAGTAACAAGGATGACCCAAGAGAGGACACTTAAATCTCACTTAGAAGGGGAAAGAATATAGACAGTGGTAGTGGCTAAAGAAAGGTAACAAGGTGGGAGAGAAAGTCCAGAGAGAAATGAGGGTGGAGAGAAGACCTTAGGAGAGTAGGGGCTGGAGGACAGAAGGCCTGCAGAGAAAAGAGAAACTGTTCTCTAGTGCATCTCTGAAACAGGCTGGACAACTAAGTCAAGGTAGGTTACTGGGAGGATATGAGGGTGACTGTAGCTTGGAAACCTAGTAGCAGGGGACATAGAGACTGAAGAGGACTCCTTCTAACAAGACAAGACTCCTAGTGGAGGGAGGGGTATATCAACCCACACACTAGAATTTTGATCAAAAATTACTCTGCTTTAAGATGTGCAGGGATAAAGACAGTAGATGTTTCAGAGATTGATGGAATGCCCAACGAACGCCTGGACTAATCCAAGAAGCACCCCATGGAAGGAAGCCAAACCCTGACACTATTATTGATACTCTGCTATGCTTGCACACAGGAGCCTAGAAGAGTTGTCCTCTGAGAGGCTCCATCCAGCAGCAGTTCCAAACAGAGGCTGAAACTCACAGGCAAACAATGGTCAAAGTGTAGAAAGTCTTGTAAAAACATGGAGGAAGGAGAAAAAGACTTGGAGGTGACAGGAAACCCACAAGCATACCAACAACACTAACTAAGTAGGGCCCAGAGGGTCTTGTGGAGACTGAAGCACCAGCCAAGAAGCATGGATTGACTGGATATAGGCTTCCTACACATATGTAGCCAAATGGGCAGCTCAGGCTTTATGTGTGCCCTGTAGTGAGGTTAGTAAGGGCTGTCTCTGACGTGGACTCTTGGGATGCTGTTTGATCACTTCTTCATGGTGGAACTGTCTTGCCATGTCATTGGGGAAGAGGATAGGCTCAGTCTTCATTGGAATTGATGATCTGGGTGGGTGGGTAGGGGTCTCCCGTTCTCTGAGGAATAGGGGACGAGAGGTTGGGGCAAGAAAGAGAGATTGTGAGCCTGGGAGTAGAGGAGGGAAATGGCTATGACCAAGATATAAAATAAATAAATAAATCAATTAATAAGTAAAGAAAAACAATATGGGGTGTGTAGTTTAAATGAGAAATGGTCCCCATACACTCATACTTGAGCATTTGTCCCCACATGGTGATACTGTTTGAAAGCATTAAGGAATGCTAGAATGTGGAGCCTTCCTAAGAGAAATACACAGCAGTGGGTGAACTTTAATACTACATAGCCTCATCCCACTTTTATTTTGCTTTCTAATTCCTTTCTATAGTTGAATTGTGATTGCTCTTCTTCCTTACCTGAACACCTGCTTCTATGTCTAAACTGCCCTTGGGCTCTCCTTCTACAACCATAAACCAAAATATACTCCTTTTTCTAGTTTATTTTGGTCATGGTATATAGCAGTCACATATATAGAGATGTCACTGATGAATTTGGGATGGGGAGAATTCTTAGATGGAATACTAATATATAACTTACAGTGGGTTTGTCAGATAGACAGCTTGTATCACTGATCATCAATGCAACGGTTAGTTTCTTCATTGATGCAGCTTGAAAGATTCACCTATGCTGCTAGAAGCAATTCCATTAATTTCATTGATTCACACTGAACACAGGGAACTAGGATAGAATATCTTCATGGAATTGTCTTGCTCATTCCACTTTGAAGGAATACAGACAGTTCTTTGAAAACTGTATATGTACATAGAAGCCATTTAGGATTATAAGATTCTCAGAGGACTTGATACCGTATGAGCATATGCAGGGAGAAGAGGTCCCCCTCAGTCACAGTCATAGGGGATGGGAGTAAGAGGAAAATGGGAGGGAGGGAGGATTGGGAGGATACAAGGGATGGGATAACCATTGAGATGTAATATGAATAAATTAATAAGATATATTTAAAACATATGATTCTCAGAGCAGAGAACCCCATGATTAAACGTTGGGGACATTATCTGTCCTTCAACATCAGCAGACATTCCCTTAGAACCCCCTGGTCATGCTGGCCAGGGAAGAAGACAGACTCATTTCAGATCTTATCCTTTTCCTCCTCTGCTCCAAATCCAACTTAACCCCTAAGGTCTTTTCGTAATTTGAGGGGAACTTTACATATATAGACTCAGACCTTAACTTTGTATCAGAAAATAACTTCAAAACAAGGCAGTATGAAGTAACTTTATAGCTTCTTAAAGCTTATTTTAATACATATTTTAGTTATACAGGCCAAGATAGATTAAGCACATTAGACAAAGTATACATGATTGCAAACATAGATGTGGGCTTTTCAAAGATGAATCACACTTTATTATCTTATGAGTGTCATACATATGATCTTGGTTATTTAGGGGCTATTATATTTAAAGATGACTAAGTAATTTCACAAGGTGGCTTTGATATGTATATGATGAGATTATGTCTTATAAGGTGACACAGGAATGTTAAGATGCTAGGATGTAGGCTTTCTTTATTAGAAACACAGTAATAGTCTCATATGTGAGATTTCCAGAAAATATCTAAAAAGGAAATGAAAATATACCCAAAGTCATAAACACTCAGGAATTCAGTCTTGTTTATTGCTATTTTAATATTTATTTTAGAAAATATTTCTATATATCCATAGGTCAGTGTCTTTTGCATCAAATATGGGAAGTTGTGCTGCAAGACAATCTTTAGCTCAGGTCCACCATCTCCCCCATATCCCCATATATATATATTCCTGTCTTTATATCCCACCTTATTTAATTTCTTGAGTTAATCTCCAAATTATAATACTTTCATATATTAAGTATTATACATTAAAATCCTTGAAAACCAGCTGGTGCAGGAACAACTCTCTCACATCTCCTGATCCCCCTGAAGTTCATGACATCTATTCACAGGAGAAGTCCCCTCCATAAATCTAGAGGAGACATCTTTATTGCTCTAGTTTTTTCTTTCAGTTTGTTTATATAGTGTAATTACCTTGATAGGTTTCCATATATTAAACCATTCCTGCATGCTTGGGATGAATCCTACTTGGTCATGGTGAATGACATCTTTTATGCATTCTTGGTTTCAGTTTGCAAATATTTTTGAGTAGTTTTGCATCAGTGTTCATAAGAGAAATTGGTCTGAAGTTCTTGTGAAATCTAAAGAAAATGGGCAATTTTCTAGTTAGGTTGCACTTTCGAAAATTGAATCAAGATCAGATAAGCAAATTCAATAGTCCTATTTGTCCTACAGAAGTAGAAGCAGCCATCAAAAGTGTTCTAACCAAAAGAAGCCCAGGGTCAGATGGTTTCAATGCAGAATTTTACCATATCTTCAAAGAAGAGCTAATACCAATACTCTTCAAATTACTCTGCAAAATAGATTTGGAAAGAACATTATCAAACTCATTCTATGAGACTACAGTCCCATTGATACCTAAACTTCACAAAGACTTCTTGATTTTTAAGATTCTTTTTCACATTGATTTCTGACAGTAAACTCAGTGTTGCTTAATTAATAAGATTAAGCCACCCAACCTGATAAAATGTTCTGCAGAGCATTAAATTATTATGAGTTTCAGAAAGGAACAAACTGTGGCATTATGCCACATTTTCGTTGTGTTTTTCAAATATTTAGAGTAAAGTTGACCAAAAATGGCCATACATTAAAATACTAATACATTTCTGGTCTTTGTCCACCTTTAATACTAAGGCTTATGCCTATTCTTATTGCATCTTGTTATGCCTAGCCAAAACCCCAAAAGAAGGGAGCTTTCTTCCTCATGCTGTCTCAAGAAAACAATTTTAAAAAAATGTCCTTCCCTTCTATTTCTTGTGTGTTTCTGTATCCTTCATCTTCCTGACTTTCTCTTACTCTCTATGGTCTTTTACAATGTTAACTCACAGTCAACTTGTTGCTTGCTCTGCCTCTTGACCTGTGGTTGATTTTAAATTTATTTATTCACTCAATTTATATACTGATCTCAGTCCCCCTCCATCTTCTTCACTGGTTCTCACCCTCCAAACTCTCTTCCTTTCCCCATCCTTTTCTCCTCAAAACAAGGGAGCACACACTCCCTCAACAAACCCACCCTGGCACATCAAGTCATATTAGGACTAAATGTATCTTCTTCTCCTGAGACCAGATAAAGCAACCAAGTTAGGGAAATGATATAGTTATTTTTATAAAACTGTGTTTGTTTTTGTTTCTTTCTTAACCCGGAGATCACACAAATAATTGGGACTCATATTAAAAAGCTACACAGCACAAGAGCTGAGCAGTTATTACTCTATTCTTTTGTAATATATTTTATTAATTTATTCATATTACATCTCAATTGTTATCTCATCCCTTGTATCCACCCATTCCTCCCTCCCTCCCATTTTCCCCCTTACTCCCTTCCCCTATGACTGTGACTAAGGGGGACCTCTTCCCCCTGGATATGCTCATAGGGTATTAATTCTCTTCTTGATAGCCTGCTATCCTTCCTCTGAATGCCACTAGGCCTCCCCATCCAGGGGACATGGTCAAATATGGGGCACCAGAGTTCATGTGAAAGTCAGACCCCACTCTCCACTCAACTATGGAGAATGGAGAAAGAGAAGGATCCAGAGGGTCCTAGAAACCTACAAGAAGAATATCACTCTATTCTTAACCCTCTAAGCTAATTTATCTTCCTCCAGGCATACATCCCTACATCCCAATGATCCTTGCACTTTGTAGCTTTCCTAGCTGAGCCTGCCTCCCTCTCTCTCTGTCTCTCTCTG
The DNA here is from genome assembly GCF_903995435.1 of Acomys russatus. NCBI lineage: Eukaryota > Metazoa > Chordata > Mammalia > Rodentia > Muridae > Acomys > Acomys russatus. The sequence goes on along the minus strand of NC_067164.1, from coordinate 7,023,147 downwards.
TGTCTCTCTGTGTGTCTCTGTGTGTCTCTGTGTCTGTCTCTCTGTCTCTCTGTCACTCTGTCTCTCTGTCTCTCTCTGTCCCTCTGTCTCTCTCTCCCTCAGTTTCTTCAGCACATCTGCATGTGGGCGTCCAGCCCTATTCTCACTCCTGCTCAGCAACTGGTTGTAAGCTACTTTATTTGAATATCAGTGGACATTTTAAAGAACATTAAGAAAGAAGATTCTCAGAGATAGGTGTGGTGCCCACGCCACCATGGTACCTAGTCAAGAGCAAGGGACTGCGGATTTAACTCACACACGCATACACACAATAACACAATGGGTTCTTCATGCTAAGAGAGCAGCAGCAGCGGCAGCAGTCTTTATTCAGTGTTCAAAGAGCCTTCTTAGAGGCAGCAAAACAGGAATGCCACTTGCAGGTGAAATCCTTCAAGAGGTGATTGCACACAGGAGGAAAAGTCCGGAGGAGGGGAGAGGTGCGTTTTCAGAGCAGTAAACATGACTAGCTAAACAACATAAACACAGACATGGAAGCTGCTAGAAACAGGACATGAAACAGCAAGACAGGCAGGCAGCCCAGTCGGGCCTGGTTCCTACAGATAGGATTGCAACCAGACATGATGCGTACAGGGAAAAGTGAATTTTGGGAGACATTAGCACCCCTAATTTCAAGCTGTACTACAGAGAAATAGTAATACAAATGCAGGAATTGCCACAGAAACAGACTGGTTGATCAATGGAATAGAATCAAATAGCCAGAAATAAACCCATACACATATTGACACTTGTTGTTTTACAAAGAAGACAAAACTGTACAATTGGAAAAATAAAGTACCTTCTGCAAATGATGCTTTGTCTAACTGGATGTCTGCATGTAGAAGAATGCAAATAGATCTATATTCATCACCCTGCACAAAACTTAACTCTACGTGATTCAAAGACCTCAACATAAAACCAGAAACACTAAATCTGACAAAAGAAACCCTGAAGTCATTGGCACAGGAGACAACTACCTGAAGAGAACATCAGCAGCTTATGCATTAAGATCAATAATTAATAAATGAAACCTCATTAAACTGAAAAGCTCCTGCAAAGTAAGGACACTAGCAATAGAAGAAAACAGCAGCCTACATGTTGGGAAAAGATCTTCACAAATCCTATATTCAACAGAGGCCTAATATCGAGAATATATAAAGATCTCAAGAAATTAAACATCACCAAACTAAATGATTGTACTAAACAATGGGGTACAAAGCTGAACAGAGAATTCTTAACAGAAGAATCTTGAAAGTCCAAGAAAGACTTATATATGCTCAATGTCCTTAGTCATCAGGGAAATGCAAATCAAAAGGACTCTGAGATTCCATCTTATAGCTGTCAGATTGGCTAAGATAAAAAAGCTCATGTTGGTGAGGATGTGGGTCAAGGGGTATACTCCTGTATATCTTGTGGGAGTGCAAACTTGTATACCACTATGGAAATCAATCTGGTGCTTTATCAGAAAATAAGGAATAGTTCTACCTTAAGACACAGCTATACCACTTTTGGGCATATAGCTAATGATGCAGCACTATGCCACAAAGCCACTTGATTTAATTTAATTCAAGCAACAATATTTCAATTACGGGTATGTGCTAAAGCTGAGCCACACCACAACAAGAAACAGGTTTTACCAGTAAACAACATGATTTTTGGGGTAACAGGGTAACCATCTCTCTTGTACCATGGAGGGCTATTCTTTTCTAAATGGAAAGAGGGGCAGTGGATGTAGGTTAGAGGGCACACTGCGTCGTGGGGGGTACTGGAGGGAGTGGAGGGAAAGAAGTCTGTGATCAAGATATATTGTTTGAGAGAACAATAAAATTTAAAATGTAGAAAAATATTACTACATTTAAAAGATATAAAAAAGAAAAATTACTAAGTAAACTATCCTTTAATATAAAAATCATACTTTTTGTCAGCCTTTCCTTTTCACACTTTTCTTTTTGTTTCCCCATACTTTCTTTTGATGTTCAAAATGTTTGTTAACTTAAATTGCCATGTTGTAATCACTGTGATTATACTATCTTTTGTTTCATTAAAGCATGACAATTATGACAGATCAAGGAAATACTATCCCACAAGAAAAAGGCCTTTGTCTAGCTCATCAGAAGGAACAGTAGATTGCAATTACCCTGTTGTTAATGCTTGTGCCAGTATCAAGTAAGATGATAATGAAGCATAGATTGAAAGAAGAAAGACATTTCTTTTCTAATGCTATGGACCAGCCTATTGACCATCATCAATTTTTAATTCTTAGTAATTACTAGAAAATAAAAAAAATTACTTGGAAGGGTGCTCTACTTTGGGGGGATATATTATTTGAAAAGAACTTTTTGAAGTGAATAATAAGATAAACATTTAAAATTAAAGTTATGGTTAAAAGTAATGAAAACCAACTTTTCTTCCTGTTTATTCAACTATGTACATTGCTGTTGCTGAAAGTATACCAAGGAATTTTGTTACTGCTGAGGATCATATTTCTGGAAAATGGACATTTCAGTCATACTTAATTTGTATTTTGATGTGAGGAAATAGAAAACAATACAGCAAGCCAGTAAAACAGCAATTGGAAGAAACTGTCCCCCTGGATTAAATACAAGATAAGCCTTTAAGATCTCCTATTACTGAAATGTAAGGGGCAAATATCTATAATAATAATCATTGTATAAATCAAGAAAGACTACAGGTGTTTAAGAGACTCTTAGTAGCACATTCACTAAGTGACCAGCTTAAAAGTTGAAAACATTTTAATAAAACTGAATAAATATTATCTTAATGATAAAACTTAAATCTCTACTTATTTAAATGAAATATTTAATCCGTATAAAATCAGCAGAGACAAGTAGCATTTTCCTTAAACAATCCCCAAATACGCACAGATATCTGAACTTCAAAGTGTAGAATGCATTCTGCATTTTTCTTTCTTTAAATATGGGTTCGAATGTAATCATCTTAACATTGAAGAAATGAATTGCAATGAGGAATTGGGAGAACCGAACCTACTTCATCATGCATTCAAAGTTAAGCTCATGAATAATGTCAGGTTGAAGTAATAAATTCTACCCCCGCCCCAAAGTAAAAAGTTCTGGCCAACATACATTTACAAATACTATTCAAAATGGGCATGAGTAAAAGAACATGGTATCTGAGTGTCTTAAGTTCCTCATTCCAAATATCTCTGTTGAACCCCAGAAAACTGAATCTAGACTTTACTCTATAGCAAATCTGAACAAATGATATTAAAACATAAAAGTTAGTTACATTGAGAATAATGACATTGAAGGTGCACTTCATTTTATGGCTTAGTTTGTTTTCTTTAACAACAACAAAATGCAGAGGAATTTTAATTCAGCAACATAGCTGCTCAGGCAAGGGATCACATTCAAAAACCTTCTAGATATATGTGACTCCGGTGGAATGCAGACACACTTTGAATTACAGTATGATCTAACTGGAATACTGACACACACTTAGTAAACAACTTTTATCCCAAACACTGAAGGTAAGCTTAGTTTTTACATGGAATCAGCCATGTTTGAAAGTGACATCTAATTGAGGGGCAGAAAAAGTGACAAATCAGAGAAAGATTTGAAAGATTGAGTCAGAGATTGGATACCCCCAACCCTCCTGAGAGCAGGTCAGAGAGTATGTCGATAGCTTAACAAACTGGCTTAAAAAAGACACGTATTTCAACAGGCTGGTAGACTGGAAAACCTTGATGCTGAAATGGACATTTTCTGATTGACAGATGATAAGACTGCAGTTATGAAAGGTCATTGCATCAAGGACAGTCAGACTGTTACGTCTACGGAATTGATAATTGTTTCTTTTTTTATAGTTAATTTTTGCTTTAACAGAAAAGGGGAAGATATAGAGGAATTTTAATCAGGCAACATGGCTGCCCTCACAAAGGATCCCATCCAAAGAACTTCTAGATCTATGTGAGATGTAAAACTGAGTTCCAGTGGCTGAATAATTAATAAAAATATTATTTTTTATTGTAGGTTATGTTTTTGAGGCTCTGGTGACCTCAAGCATTATGCTGATAGTTCCCCATTAGTTCATTTTTGTTCATCATGACAAAGTAGAAAACTTTCCATGACAGACATGAGAAATTTAGCCTTAAAAAACTTGCTAATGCAACAGAACCATTTATACAACAACCTACCGTACAATTAGTCTATGAATGATATTGACTCACATTCTATTCATTTGCCTAATATGCAATGAAAAGATTACTTTGGAGATGGATTTTCCAGTTCTTGAAATCAAGGAGCTAAGCCTTCCAAATATGGCATCTTTTATCTGTATAATGAATCAAAATGAGCCAATAACTTAAATCTAATAGCTAATTCTCAACTATTGCATGAAACAAAATAAAGTATGAATTTACATTTGATAATAAACTTAACAACATAGTATATTAACACACACACACACACACACACACACACACACACACACACACACGTAATATCCAGAAAAAAAATTCAACAAAACAACAGTCTAATTCAACCTCATTTGAAAATTTGATGTATGCATTTTGCTCATTGTTGGGGTGGTCAGCTAAGAAAAACGTTAATGGGGAAACATTCATGATTGGAATTCATAGATATAAGAAGCATATAATGCTTTTTATTAGATAAATTTATTTGGTAACTGCAAAGCTTTTATGTAACACTGCCCTTGTTTTACAAGGATGCCATTTATCGTTACATAGAATATTGAGTATGGGACTTGTGGGCATGTTCCTTTGCTGTTTGCTATGTATTAACTTATTTGATGTTTCTTGTTTTCTCACTTGACGCATTCCCATAATGTAAGAGCATTTCTATCTGTATCTTCAGCACTTCCATTGCTTATGAAGGGTACCAAATGCTGCTTGTGGTATTTCCTAGCTACTCTGGCCGTATTTGCTGCATTGTGTCTTTGAGTATCCTCAGTATTCTATGTAGGCTCAGTATTCTATGAAGTAAGGAGACATTCCATCCATTTCAGTGTTTACACTTTCTTTTGTTTCATAGTCAGGTTTTGTGGGATTTAATTATTAATTTTTTTGTTGTAATAGCTCTTCCCTTTCAGCTACAAAATTTCCCTTAACTGCTTTTCTTCTCCTTCCTTCTCATACTAGTTGAAGGTAAGAATAGATTAGGAAGAAGAGTTCAAATGACAAATACATTGCCGAAATGGGAGCCTGCATCCCAAGACTATGTCTTTGGTTAAATACTGTTGGGAATTGATATTTTCTTCACTGTCTCTCCCTAACAAGATTCTTCTTTGTATTCTTTTACTGGATTGTATAGATGCAGTTCTGTATTTTTGTTTGGTGCTGACACACCTTAGAACACATTTTTTCTCAACTCTCATGCTAAGTTACCACAGAAATAAAGACAATACTTTACCAAGACATCTAAAAAATGATTTTCTAGAAGTTTCAGTATATTGAATACATGGGAGGATTTTCTTGTAAAATTGTTTTAGAAAGAGGGATCTGTTTCATCAGATCAAATCCATTACTTTTAGTGTGAGTTATTAGAACTGTTAAGAGAACCTCAGCAACAAAGGGAACATAGAAGAGAGGAAATAAAACAAAGCTATTGATTTTCAGCACACATTAAGAGGAAAAGGACTGAGATATTTTGTAATATATAAAAGTAGCTGAAAGAGATTTCAAGAAGAGTTACAGGGTCAAACTTATGTAGTCATTTACAGATACACACACACACACACACACACACACACACACACAGGGGGAGAGAGAGAGAGAGAGAGAGAGAGAGAGAGAGAGAGAGAGAGAGAGAGAGAGAGAGAGAGAGAGAGGCGCCGGGGGATATGTAAAAGACTTTTTATCTTACAAGACTTCTAAAATGTCCCTTCAGTTAACAAGATTTAAAAAATCCTAATATTCATGACAATTTGAGGTTTCTAATACCAGTATGGATAGATATGATTGCTAAAAAGAATGTTATCTTGTTATCCAACTTTAGAGGTTTTAATGCTAATATTTTTCAGTATTCTAGTACTCTACAATTCAAGATGTGATATATATTTTGATTTGAATAAAAGAATAAGGATTTTATATAAGCAATATATTTACATATAAATAAACAAAAACAGAATTTACAATATTCTTTTGATTTGTAAGAGTGATTCAAAATGTTGACAGAATTTTATTTGTCTTCATTAGTAGGAACTCAACATTTGCTATTCAGTATATGAGGGAGACAATCTAAGCTTTGCCTACTTTTAATTACAACCACATTATTGTGTCTGAGAAGTTATGGGACTTAGTTGATTACCTATCATCCATTATTAATATGGCATTTATTCGTTTGACATCATATGCAGTAACATATTAAGACGTTATAGAGCCACGATTTGTACACAGAAAGTGAAACTTTAGTTAATACATCCTTAGGTAATACAACCCTGGTTAGAAAGTTATACCAATCATTAAACTTTTTTTCATAAGCATACTGCAAGTGGGATGACCATTTCCGTTGACATGACTCCAAGAATCCCATGAATACAATTCTTCTATCCTTATGGAAATTAGAAACAGTAATTGAGCTATTTAAGGCTAGCAGTAGGAATAGCCTTAATATCTTTGTCCTCCATAAGCCTGCCTAAAACCTTCAGGTACCATGAAAGATAGTCAAGATAGAAGAAGGCTTTAGGTCTGTTGAACATAGGTTTCTCAATTTCAAGAAACCCAAGAGTGTTATATTTTCAACAGTCATGGCTGATCATCTACTTAGTAGGCAATCAAAAGCAATGACAATAGCTTGTGTTGTTTTGGGGTGATCTGGTGGCTATTTGGTTAACAGCTTGTGAGGAACTATTTCATGCCTGGCACTGGGAATTTTATTAGATAAAACATGCCTTCTGGGAAAGCATCATCCACTCATTCCGGGGATGTGTGTTCAGAGTCCGTCTAATTTTGTAAATAACATTTTAAAGTTAGCTTACAAAGTAGTTATCTTACAAAGTTTCCCCTAACAACCCTAAAAGTATTAGTTAAAAGCTTTCTTCTCATTTGCTCTACCATCTAATCAATGCTTAACTCCCAGTGCTCCTTCTTTTATTCTCCTACTCCCCTAAGTCCATCATTTTCATTGATTTGGAAAATTATTTCCTGTGTCAATCAGGGCAAGTATCTCATTTCTTCCCCAGTCTCATGCCCCAGCTCTTCACTAAAAACTCAGTCTACAGGCATGAAATATAAATTTCATTTCATACAAATTAATGGTTCAATTGTGGGGTGCAAACTACCACTTTTAAATACCTACTCTTCCTTTCCACTGAACTCTTCTTTCTTGAGTTCCAAGTTTTTGGATCCCAACGGCAACTAACAGACATAACTTGTACTCTTTTTCTCTTTGCCTTCTCTGCCCTCCATCTGTACAGACTGGCAAGCTTGCACCTCTATTTCACCCTTACTTTTATCAAATTTAGCAACCAAACCAGGGTTTATTATAAAGAATGCTAGGCACATGGCACTTTCCCATTGTGATTCTCTCTCATAGAAGAAAGTTTTCTCTGGCATGGTATCTTTGCTTTAGGTTTAGCAGCCATTCAAACTTTATTAGAGCATTCTAGTAATCTCATTCTTCATGTATTATTGCCCTGAATTGCAATATGTTATTAATCTCTTCACTCATTGTGATATAATCAACTTGTCAATAATGTAGACCCAACCATTCAAGGGTTCACCACTACACACTACATAGAGAAAGACTGATACCCCGGAATCCCATTCACAGACACTACCTTTACATGGTGCAGCTATTTCACATACACTATTTCTCATGGAAGGACCATAAACCACTAACATAGAAGAGATAACCTCACATTACACCTGAGGAAAGAGAGATGTCTGTCAAAATTGCCCTTATGGACAGTCTATCCCCAGATAGTTTGACCCCAGTTGTATCCTTGCTTATGCATAGAAAGATGATAAATTTTTACTTTTCAAACTTGTCCTTATAAGTACATGTAATTATAAATAGAAGATACATCAGGAATTCCTAACTATGATTTTTCAAAGAAAATATAATTCATTCTGGAGTTTATATTTTTAGGTGTTATGATTCACAGAAACTTCTGGAAATTCTCATCTGATGGGAAGCATAAGAAACTCCAATAAAATAACAAATATTTTATACTTTGTTGTTTTTGCTTTTGTTTGTAGTTTCTGAAAACACAGTTTGATTACTTTCTAGGGTTCTCAATATAGCATTATTTAGATAATGAAAAACATGACTTTTTTCAGTTCTCCAAAAGATGCACAGATGCATTTTATTTTGTGCAGTAGACAAAAAGGAATTTCTGTGAAATAATTAGAGGGCCTGAGAATATTACCAGCTTTTAAATGAGTCAGCCTGAAATATACAGCTGTGAGGCAGCCATGCTCATATTAGGCCATGCATAACGATGATGTCACTGCTCATTTTCAAACACACATGAATTTTGCTATGTAATACATAATATGATTCCTGAGAATCATCTATGTTTTATACTTTAAAATGGTGTTTTTTCAAAATATTTAGTAAAAAGGCACTCTGATATTACTAAATTTAAAAAATAAAAATCCCCTATAATACAAACTTAGAGAAGACGTGAATTTTTAAAGCTATTAAAGAAAAATTATCAACCAATTTAGTTGACTTCTAATTGAGGGTTTCATAGGATAAGGATTGGTTGAGAAATTTAAACATACAGAAAACTTTCTGTTCTTCTGTGCATCTGCGAACATACAATTTTTATGCTTACCAGCACATAATTTTTTTTTTAATTGGAGAGAACAGGATTGACAATAAGTTACAAAATGGACACATGAAAAAGTAAAATTACAAAAAATGGGAATCTATGAAAAGAAGGTAGAATCTATCGATGTAATTCTAAGATCATTGAAGGTATTATACCATAGTTTTAATTTATATGCTATAGTTCTGTGTCTTGGTTAAGTTATTAGTGTATATTATAAATTTGATTTAATTTAATTTAATTTCTTGCATTTTTGCATTTCTATATGTACATAAAGTATAACTATTCCTATATATGTTTATAAGTATTACAGGATTAATTTTCCAAATCCCCAATATAGTTATACAATTGTTAATAGGTTGGTATATTATTTTATAAATTATGGGAAGAACACATGTAGTTGGAAAGGAGGATAGAAGTGGGTTTGTCAGATTTTAGTACAAGGAATTGGAGAGGTGAACATGATCAAAATATACTTTAGGAATGTATGAAATTCTAGGCAATAATAAAATATTGTAAAATAAATTGCAAAAATAAATAAGATAGATGTGGCTCCATCTTCATAATAAAAGTAAAATTTAGGAGAGAAAAACAAGCTTTTGAAATGCTACATGCATAGAATAATTTTTCATTTTCTAGAAATATAATGGGTAACTTGGTAGTATAGAGTTCTAAATTTGCTGCTTAAAATTTTAAGAACATTTTAGAAATACTTATTTTACTTCCCTTAATAATATTGATAGAATTTAATTTCTTCACATTGGCCACAAGCACTCTGTATTCCTTGAGCTGTCTCATCATCCCAAGAAACATTTCTAAAGCTTCTAATATTCAAACTATCTTTTATATTACAAAAATATTACTGTGCAATCCAATGTTGTGAGTCTCCTTATGTGCTTCTCTATCAGTTTTAAGTTGTTGTGTCTCACACTTAATTGTGTGATGCAGTATGTGATTATGTACAACATGTTGGGAGACAGGCTCTAAATTTTGTTTGTGTTCACATTCTATGTCTTTTTCACATTACTATCAATTAAATAAGTTTCCTGTTTGTATACTTTACAAACTATTGTCTTCAGAGGAGATACATTCCACCACTGCTTTTTTTTAGAATTTTTTTGAGACTTGCACTTGGCTTTATATATAATCCATCCAGGAGATGGTTTTGTGGCTAGTAAAATTAGTGTGTTTACTAAGTTAAATGGAATGTTTGGAAATATGTTTTAGTTCCATTTGGTTTGTACTATACTTTATCCCTAATGTTTAGTAATTGATTTTGAATCTTTCCATTGATTGTGAGAATGTTAGAGTTCACAATTTTTAGTGAAGTCCATCTTTACTTTTAGTTACATTACTATTTGCCTTTTACAATTATATTGCCTTTCTGCAGTCCTGATTAATGATGAGGATAGATTATGCTATCTTTGTCTACGTTTGGAGAATATTCAATGCAGCCTACACAGTGTAATCAGTGTCAATAATGTCTTCATGTATGCTGATGTCTTCCAGTCTATACTTTACATTTTTAAAATACAGGTTCACTGAAGTGTCAAATTGTAAGTGTGGGGTGCATGTTATTTTATCTGTAGGGTTTGAACTTCTTGGACCCATGCATGCAAGTCACAACCAGTGTGGTAGGATAGGTGAAGTGTGCATGTTTCTATGGCCAAATGGCACAAAGTATGCTTATGGGTAATCATAGTGCATATATTGTAGGAATCAGTTGGGGTGCAGTGTTCCTGCCTGTTTCTGCAGACCACAGGATAAAGTCTACAACACTGGACCAAGGAGAAGAACCCATCAATCAGAGAGGTCTGTTATCATTAATTATCTGGAGATTTATATGGGCAGTTTGATCTTCTAGAAGCTTTTTGGTTCCAAAGAACAGTAGGCAGAGATAGTGGTCTATTTTGTAGGCTGGATTGACTGCATTGCTCATGGATGTCTGGATGTTTCATAGTACTCTGCTTGGGAACTTTTCTTTTTTAAATTATTTTAGGTGACATCTTGTATACATTGCTTTCCTGCATACCGGAAAGCAAAGCAAGGTGTATTATTTCTCTATTTTTAACACCTGACTATAGTCACACCCAAATGGAATTCGTTATACCAATTCTGACTTCCCCAGCAGCAAATAAGGCACACAATCATGATATAAATTAGGAGTTGAGAGGTCTCCTGATTACTATATTTTGAAAGTGAAGTCTCTCTTTTCTCATGTTGACCTTTAGAGACTTGGATGAGCCAGACAGAGATTTTTCTCTTACAACTGGTCAGATCCAGGCTTCTCAAGAGATACACTACCAAAATGTTTTCATACAGGGAAGGATTTGAAAAATAATGCTATTTCTGTTGTGTGTGTAAGAAATCAAGGAAACTCCTTTCAGATGGGAAATGATCTGGAGCTCATTTCGATTCTATTAAAAGTAGAGCTTTAGCAACATTATTCAGGAAAATCATAAAACTACACTGTTTTGAAATAATATTCCAAGCCCAAAGTTTTTACCTCAAATATTAGGATTTAATGACCGCAGAGCACAAACTTAGAAAAAGAAGTGCTATTCAGACTTGCTTGTGACAGTGTCTGTGCTTCCCTTTCCCACTGACTGTTTTATCTAGTCTTAATGTATTCCTGGGTAAGCAATGTTTTCCATGACAAGTACGTCCCAGAGATTAGTCTGATTGAGTGTAGAAGAAAGTTGTGATTTGTTGCCTTTAAAATAAGAAAGATGCAGATCTGATCTTACTGGTCATTGTCCAAATCTGTTTCTCTTTCCACTCCTTGTCTTTCCAGAGGATGAAACTCAGGCATGTCTATGCAAATCTGAATTCCATTAACCTTTCAGCCAGTTCTGAGTCATGGATGTGCCAAGGTCTCTGACGTTATATATGTCAAAAATAATCTGGCATGTCCTTTGAAAGTCTCTCTTGTAATATTTTGATTATTTCAAACAGTTCATAGTTCAGTTACCTGAGAATATTAAAGTGCAGTACGATTTTGATTTCCAGTATTAGTGTTTGATCCACCCTGTGATGGGGAAGAGAGGCAAGTATATATTCCTGAACACACACACACACACACACACACACACACACACACACACACACACACACACACACACACACTTTCCATGAAACATATATGGATCAATATTTCATTTTTATTTTCTTTTTTAATATATTTTATTAATTTATTCATATTACATCTCAATTGTTATCTCATCTCTTGTATCCTCCCATTGCTCCCTCCCTCCCATTTTCTCCTTACTCCCCTCCCCTATGACCATGAATGACAGGTACCTCTTCCACCTGTATATGCTCATAGGGTATCAAGTCTCTTCTTGGTAGCCTGCTATACTTTCTCTGAGTGTCACCAGGCCTTCTCATCCAGGGGACGTGGTCAAATATGGGGCACCAGAATTCGTTTGAAAGTCAGTCCCCACTCTCCACTCAACTGTGAAGAATGTTCTGTCCATTGGCTAGATCTGGGTAGGAGTTCTAAGTTTACCTCATGTATTGTACTTGGCTGGTACCATAGTTTGAGTAGGACTCATCTTACACCCATCAGAATGGCTAAGATAAAAATTCAGATGACACCACAGGCTGGCGAGGATGTGGAGAAAGAGAAACACTCCTTCATTGCTGGTAGGAGTGCAAACTAGTACAGCCACTTTGGAAATTTATCTGGTGCTATCTCAGAAAACTAGGAATAGGGCTTCCTCAAGACCCAGCTATTCCACTCCTTGGTATATACCCAGAGAATGCTCCAGCACACAACAAGAAAATGTTCTCAGCTGTGTGTGTTCATAGCAGCCTTATTCATAATAGCCAGAAACTGGAAACAGCCTAAGTGTCCCTCAGTAGAAAGATTCAAATGGTATATACTCACTTATATCTGCATACTAGCCCAAGCAGCATGTCCCATGAAAGCCTTCACTTACCAGGAAACTGGGACAGAGGGGAAGACATCCTATAGGGACTCTAGATGAGAGAAGTATGGGAGAATAGCAAAGTAGAAGGATCCAGAGGGTCCTAGAAACCTACAAGCAGAACATTACGATAGGCAGATTTGGGCCCAGGGGTCCCGCTCAAACTAAGGCACCAGCCAAGGACAATATAGGCAGTAAACTTTTAACCAGTACCCAGATCTAGCCAATGGACAGAACATTCTCTACAGTTGAGTGGAGAGTAGGGTATGACTTTCACACGAACTCTGGTGCCTCATATTTGACCATGTCCCCTGTAGTGGGAGACCTGGTGAAGTATAGCAGGTTACCAAGAAGAGACTTGATACCCTATGAGCATACATAGGGGGCAGAAATCCCCCTCAGGAACAGTCATGGGGAAGGGGAAAATGGGAGGGAAGGAAGAATGGGAGGATACAAGGGATGGGATAACCATTGAGATGTAACAAGAATAAATTAAGAAAAAAACAAAAATGGATAAAGAAACCGTGGTACATTTACACTATGGAATACTACTCAGCTATTAAAAACAAGGAATTCCCCAAATTTGTGGGCAAATGGATTGAACTAGAAATGATCTTAATGAGTGAGTTAACCCAGAAGCAGAAAGAATCAAATGGTATATACTCACTTATATCTGGACACTAGCCCAAGGGGCATGCCCCATGAAAGTATTCACTTACCAGGAGAGTGAGACAGAGGGGAAGACATCCTATTGGGACTCTAAGTGAGACATTTTTGTTTTCTTTATGTTATAAGAAACTGTGTTTAAAATTTATGAGAAGATAATAGAATAGAATAATACTCTAAAGTATGTAATTGTACTTTCTCTTTTTTAAATTATAGATTTATTTATACCCAAATCATATACTCCTCCCTGTTGTCCTCATGGTCCAATATTCTTTCTTTCTTCCCCCTATATTCTCTACCCTATCCCTCAAAAAAAGAGGATTTCTCCCCCAACTCTCACATCAGCTCACGCCAGTACATTAAGTCACATCAGGCCTGAGTAGATCCTCTTCCACTGAGCTAGGCAAGACATCCCTACCATAGGGATGTGATCAAAAAGCAAGTATCACAGTCCATGTCAGAGATTGCATTACTCTCCTTATTAGAGGATACACATTAGAACTAAGCTACTTATTGGTTACATATATGTAGAGGGCCTAAGTGCAGACCATGCATGTTCTTAGATTGTTACTTAAGACTCCATATGCCCTCCCTAGGCCCTGGTTAGTTGACTCTGTTGGTCTTCTTGTTGGGGTCCTGTCACTTCCAAGTCCTTGTATACTTTCTCTCACTTTTCCACAAGGTTTCCCTGCTCTGCTTAATGTTTGGCTATGAGTCTTTTTCAATAAGTTGCTGGGTTGAGCCTCTCAAAGGAAACCACGCTAAGCTCCTATCTGTAAGCATAGCAGAGTATCATTAATAGTGTCAGGGGTTGACTGTCTCACATGGGGTGAGTCTTAGTTTGGACCAGGCATAGTTCGGACACTCTCTCAATCCCTGTTGTATCTTTCTCCTTGAACATCTTGTAGGCAGGGTAAGTTTTGAGTTGAATTTATTGTGGGTAGATTGATGACCATTGGATCAAGAAAAAAAAAAAAATAGCCTGGCATGGTGGCGCACGCCTCTAATCCCAGAACTCTGGAGGCAGAGGCAGGTGGATCACTGTGAGTTCGAGGCCAGCCTGGTTTACAAAGTGAGTCTAGGACAGCCAAGGCTACATAGAGAAACCTTGTCTCAAAAAAAAAAAAAAAAAAAAAAAAAAAAAAAAAAAAAAAGAAAAGAAAAAAAAAAAAAGAAAAGAAAAGAAAAAGAAAAAAAAAGAAAAGAAAAGAAATAAAGTAATTAAAGACTTACTAGAATTCAATGAAAATGAATGCACATCATATCCAAACTTACAGGACACAATGAAAGCGGTGTCAAGAGGAAAGTTCACAACACTAAGAGCCTTCATAAAGAAATTGGGGAGATCACTTACCAGCAAGTTAACAGCACATCTGATAGATCTACAACAAAAAGGAGCAATCACACCAAATGGAGTAGATGGCAGGAATAACTAACCTCAGGGTTCAAATCAATAACTTAGAAAAAAAGAGAATAAAGAATCAGCAAAACTAAAAACTATTGTCTAAGAAAATCAACAACATAGACAATACTTCACCAAACTAACTAAATGGCAGAAGGATAATATTCAAATTTTAAAAATCAGAAGTTAAAAAGGGGACATAACAATAGACACTGAGGAAATCCAAAAAGTCATTAGGTCTTATTTAAAAAACCTGAAATCCATGAAATTGGAAAATTTACATGGAAGATTTATTTGTGGAATTCTACATGGCAAAGTAAATATATTTTCTAACTCACTTTTTCCTTTCTTTCCTCTTTTTCTTTAAGAAAACTCAGGGGTAGGATGAATCCATGACAAGGTACCTGATGGCAAACTGAAAGAGACGTCTACAGTCAAACTGGTAATACCCCACTCTGTCTAAAGAACTTTTAACTCATGTGGTTTTGGGAACATAATATTACCTTCATTTGTCAATTTTTAAGAGAAATTCTAATAATTCTGATTAATATACTAGTTGTGATGATTGAATATCTCTACAGAAAACAAATGTTCACTACATGGTAGATGTAAATACATTGATTTCTGCATAATAAAATATATAATATTACTGTAAATACTTTAATATACATGATAAATGTTAACTGTAAGAAAAGCAAAATGCATATAATAAAAACAAAAGAAAAATATAAAGTCAACTGTGCCAATCACAATAAGTCCAAAGCCTTGTGTACCCTGGAAGAAGAGTCCCAGTGACCTACACTTCAAGCTTAAAAAGCAGACAACTTATACCACTTGAGAATAGGTACTAATATTTATTAACATTATATCAATTGTTTATAGATTGAATACTGTTATTAAATGACACTTCAGATTTTTTAAAAATAATATCCTAGATATAAGATATTTACTTTACAAATAATTCAGTATGTGACTCAAATCCTTGGAAAAGAATGGATACCTAGGAGCAGAATGTAGAAAGATAATTAAATCTGAAATTTGCAAATAATTTTATGAAAAGTACAATCGTTTCTCTTTCAAGAATTTTTACTTTATTGTTCAAGCATGTTCTATATTGTAGTCATTGACATGTTATCTGATATTCATAGTTTGCTAGAACTTACAGAAAATAACACAAACTCTTCCATTGCCTCTACTTATGTATATTGTCTCAATTTTCTTTTTTCTTTTTATATTTTTTATTAATTTTATAATATACATTTATATTTTTACACATGAATAAAATAAACTACATACAAAAGGAAGAACCATGAGACAATCAGAAATTAAATAAATGTTACATTAATAGTTATTTGGCTATTAGTATGTGTCAAACTTGAAGAAAGCATCTTTTTTATTTTGTTGGGTCTGAATTTCTGATTTAAAATCAATATATATCATATCTCATGTCTATTAACATAAAACATCTATCTTAATTGTAAGGCTAAACTAACTGGACTTCAACCCCATTAGAGACTTGAGAAGGGATAAAACTTAAAGACCTGAGTGAACCTGAAGTGCAGGTTAGCAGTTTCTAAAATGAAAACATGACTGAGACAGTTTACTGCCTCAACAATCACCCAACACTCTCTATAATTTTGAGATAGCATCTTTGGCCTTCTAGCCCAATATCTCTTATTGGGTCCCAGCCCGCGGGAAAATTTGAATCAGGGTTCACCTGAAAGAGGGAGTGGGGATTGAAAGTAGGATACAGAGACGCGAGAAATAACGAATCAAGTCAGGACATTTCTGATCAAGATTCACTTTATTGCCGACTAGCAGGAACATATATAGGGCAAGGTCAATAGGATCTATTCTTATCTCACTTACCCTAGCCCCCGGGCAAGAATGCAATAGCCTAAATCACTCCCTGTAGAACTTCCTAGTTCTCTGAGGAGTTCCTTGAAAGAACTTTCTAGATCCTCTGGGTGGTTCCAAATTGAGACTTCTCTACTTCTTTCAAAGGTAAATAGTTCAAGGATAGCCTAGAACACAAGACCTCGTGGTGAGGTAAAGCTCAGCAACTCGAAGGTCACAGCATGCAGCCTAAGCACAAGATTTCTGACATGGCAGAAATTGGCACGGGTCCCCACAATCTCTGACATATATATTTGCAAGGCAGGTACTATGAGGACTTGCTTACCCTGTCTTGGCAGAGTTCAGCCATTGACACTGCCTGCCTCTAAGCTTGCCCATTTTTAGGCAGAATTCTGTCTGTAGCAGAAATGAGAACATTTTGCTCAGTGGCTAGGTTGCCACATATGAAACCAACTCCATAAGGAGGATCTTTAAAGTTGATCATCTTCTTTGAGGTAGGCTGGGTATTGCCAGGTCTTAACTTGTCTTGTCAAAGAATCTTTCAAATAATAAAAACATTTTTAAGTGCCATATTCTGTAGGTTTCTGAGGCTTTTGAATACCTTCTTTAACTATTTTACCATATATGTGTATATATATATATATATATATATAAAATCTTATCTTTCTGTTAGACCTAGGATATATATTCTTGTGATAAAATTAGACTAGCTTTTGCCATGATTTGCATCAATATACAAAATTCTACACCAATGAATTAAAAATAACCTTATTTGTGAGTAACAACTAAAGCCTTGAATTGAGGAGTATATTCAATAATCTACATTTTGTTCTATCATTCCTCAATATTTCCATATCCCTCTTTCTTTCTTTTCAGCTCTTATCTCTTTACCTATGAAAGAATGATAAAGGAAAAGAGAGGCATCCCTGAGTCCAACCTAGTTTTCTCTCTGTCCCAGGCCAATAATAACATAACCACATCCCAATGAAAATAGGCATCTGCAGCCCAAGAGAGCAAACAGAAACCTTCCCAGCCCCCCTTAGAGGAAATGGGACAACATTCTCTGAAGGTTTCTTTAGGCTGATTTAGGGTGAATAATACCTTTGAAGGGGCCAAGAAAATTTCTTTGAAGAAAATGTTTAAGCAAGCCAGGGATAGCGTTTGTAGTCCAGTTTCTAAATGCTGAGAAATTCCACGCTTAATAGGAGTCCTGTGTGGGACAGTCTGAAACGCTGGACCGATTGGGATCAGATGCTTTCTACAACACTGTCCTGGAAGCTGTCCATTTCTTATGGGTGACAGTAACTGAGGTGCCTGGGCCTTGAACTTGGAGGATGCAGGATGCCAGCATGCAGCTTGCTGAGAGGAATAAATCCTTTCAGGTCTGATCCAGCATCACTGTCTGGTCCTTTTGTTCTGAAAACGTAATTTCTCCCAAGCATTATACAGTTCTAATATTATGATTGTATGAGGAGTGAGGGATGAACAAAGCAATTAAGGCTGGTTCTCTGCTCAGTGAGTGAGCAGAAGTAAGACATCTGCAAGTCTTCCTTCATGCCTCACTGTGAACGGCCTCTAATAATAAGTCATAGAGAATCTATACCAACATGAGGCCCTTCTCTATGAATAGACATACATATCTCAACCAGTCTCAGAGCTATTCTCATGTAGTGGGATTAGCAACATAAGTTACCTGCTTGTTCTGCAGTTTGAATAAGTTACCTCCCGTTTGCAGCTCCCTCCCTCAACACTTGCAGATCCCATCCTCTCCCTCATCACCTCCTGATCCCATCCCCTCCCTGATCCCCTTTCCCTCCCTCTGCTAATCCTTAGAAAGGGGAAGCCCTCCTCCCATAATGTCTGACCTCAGCTTATCCAGTGCCCTCTATTCTACATGTTACAACTCTCAACTCTCTGCCGAGTGTCCAGCTTTGAGTCTCAGTAACTGTCCCTATCCCTCTCTGGGTATAAGTCTCTCAGAGGACATCTATATTGGGCTACAATCCACTTTATATGTGATTCTGTACCGTGCATGTCTTTTTTGCGTTTCGGTTATCTCACTTAGAATGATCATTTCTAGTTCTATCCATTTGCCTGCACATTTCAAGATTTCCTTGTTTTTAATAGTTGAATAGCATTCCATTGTGTAGATATACCACAGTTTCTTTATCCATTCTTCAGTTGAGGGACATATAGGTTATTTCCAGATTCTGGTTATTACAAATAAATCTGCTAAGAACATAGTTGAGCACATGTCTTTGTTGTATGGTGGAGCATATTTTGGATATACTCCCAGGAGTGGTGTAGCTGTGTCTTGGGGTAAAACTATTCCCAATTTTCTGAGAAAGCGCCATATTAATTTCCAAAGTGGTTGTACAGTTTTCACTCCCACCAGCAGTGGAGGAGTGTTCCCCTTTCTCCACATCTGCCAGCATGTGTTATCATTCTACTTATTGATCTTTGCCGTTCATATAGGTGTAAGATAGACTCTCAAGGTCATTATGATTTGCCTTGCCCTCACAACCAGGGATGTTGAGCATTTCTTTAAGTGTTTCTTAGCCATTCGATATTCCTCTATTGAGAGCTCTCTGTTTACTTCTTGTTATAACATTACGAGAGACCATACGTTCTCCCTTGGGTCTCTAATAATCTTGTGTTTAATATTTTAAAATTTTGAAAGTAATTTTTTTGATATCACAACTTATTCCTTTAAAATATTTTTTTTCATTTTGACTAGGGGAAAGGGCCGGCTGTGCATTGTATTTGTTCTGTTTATGGTCATATTATTAGTTCATTCTTCTCTTCCTGTCACTTACTATTTAGCTCTCTACTCACTATTGTAGATACCTGTATACTCCTGGGTCCCTAGGATAAGCAGCACCTACGAAGTGTGATTCTAGTAGTGTTTATGATATAGGAGGGAAAATTTACTCTATTTTTTACAAATCATTTTTTTCTGTGCAATAAACATCAAACCATGCCTTCCTTTTATTATTCGGGTAAATGAACAGTGACTCTTGATTCTAGTTATGTGAGCCAGTATGCAGACTGAGATTCACTCTAGAAGATGCCAATATTTCCTACCCTTAAGAGAGAAAGATATACACTGGTGAAAAAAAACTTAAATGCTTTTACGCAAGCTGCCTCTTCTCTCTCTCTCTCTCTCTCTCTCTCTCTCTCTCTCTCTCTCAGAGGAATAAATCTGCCTCATCCATCACTCCTTCAAATTCTTCACCAGCCTTATGTTATTTCAATGGATGGTTCTATGTTCTTTCTTGTGACTTAGGTTTGAAGATCAGAGTTGCTTTGGGCTCTTCTCTTTTTCCAATGTAATAATACTTCATGCAATTGAAATTGAACTTATCATAAATATTTGTTAGAGAAAAATGAATAAAATAATATAATGTTAATAAAAATGGTATTAACAAACACCATGAAACAATTGTGTTCCACATAACAACAAGAACAACAATAAAATCATTCCCTTATAAAAGCCTAGATCACATGGTCACAGTTTTTATTTAAAATAACAAATTAACTTAAAGGAAATTGTTTTTTAAATACACAGTAAAGTCAGTATTTCGTCTTCCTTTCTTGTGTAGGCAAGATTTCCATTTTGCATTGTTTTACTTGTACTTGACAGGCTCCCTGCATTATTACTTACAGAACATCCTGGCAGCTGACAGGTTCTTCCCAATTTTTTCAGCTTTTGTGTATCTCACATAGTTTTTATTATCCTCTTGTTTTGAAAGGCATGCTCCCCAGGGAGAAAATTATAGACTAATAGTATGTTTTTTCCTTCTTTCTGCAGAGTAAAGATGTGCCTTGCTTCCTTACAGCTTGGAAGATTTCTAGGGAAAAAAAATCCCAGTGCTGTCATTCTTTCATTTGTCCATCTGCAAATAATGAGATTTCCTTTGCCTTGCCTACTTTTTATTTGTTCTTGTACCAACTGATTTTGAGGGTAATTTTAGGGGATTTTCTTTATATACCGCATGCTTATTGTCACCTGATTTGAGTGTTTATATGTAGCTCATATGTTGGAAGAGTTTTGACTCTTTTCTTAACAGCCCCCTCCCTGATTAACCGTTATGTATTTATTATGGTAATAATGCAAGTATCCCACAACACACCTACTCCTGGTGCTTGTCGTGTTTTTGCCATTAATAACTGTAATTTGCCTTTCATATTGCACAGTTTTATTATCAAGACTATAAGTATTTCTGTTGCAATAAAATTCTTCCTATTATATCTCATATAGTTTTGATATCACTAACTGTTATTTTTTATTAAAAGGTAATTTGTTTTCACTTATCATCCAAAAGTCACTAATTTATGTTTGTGAGTTCATTTAGAATTATATTTTTTATTTGAACTTGGTGAACCTGAATTTTATATATATATATATATGTGGTTAAAGGCTTCTTGCATTAATATGAACTGGTTTGCCATTCAAATAAACTTCAATTGATTTTATTTTCATAATAGTTTTATTTTCAACTTTTTTCATATATAGTCTTTATGATTTCTCAATAAGGGTCAAAAAATTTACCTATTTGGTTACTAGACAACTTTTTTTTTTTATTAATTTATTCTTGTTACATCTCAATGTTTATCCCATCCCTTGTATCCTCCCATTCCTCCCTCCCCCCCCCATTTTCCCATTATTTCCCTCCCCTATGACTGTTCCTGAGGGGGATTACCTCCCCCTGTATATTCTCATAGGGAATCAAGTCTCTTCTTGGCAACCTGCTGTCCTTCCTCTGAGTGCCACAAACTTTAGACAACTTTTATTAATGAAATTTTTCTGTCTTCATAAAGTAATTCTATAAGTTTCTCCTCTGATGTAATTAAATTATTAAACTGTATTTGTTCCCTGTGTGGCTGCATTTTGATTTATTAGGTAGACTCGGGGCATATTTTCCTGGTTATTTCTTAACTGCCATGGTAGTAAATATTGAAAGAGGTATCTGAAGGAAAATATTCCAAATCCTTCAGATATATGTAATCTATTTGAGTGACTCTTTGTCCATCTTGGGTTATTTCCTTGCATACATGAATTCAGTAGTGTTTAGATGAAATATAGACTCACAATGATTATAACTGTGTGCCAAAGTCCTGCACCAGCTCAGAACAGATAAAATCCCAGTCATGGAGGATGGGATTATGGGGTATTACGTCATACCTCCAATTTTGCATCTATTGACACTTATAGTCACAACTCTCATTGCTGTGACCAAATGCTTGACAACAGACAACTTGTATTAGTTACTTATCTCACTTCTATGACCAAGTTCCTGACAAGAAGAAAACTGATGGAGGGAAGATTTGCTTCAGCAAATAGTTTGAAAGGATACAGTCTACCAGGTCAAGGAAGATATGAAGGTATGAGCTTCGAGCATGGATATACACATTTCGGCAGCCAAAAGTCAAAGCAGAGAACCTGTACCAGGACCTATTCATCAATTATCATGTAGCCCACCCATATGACAATATGTACACCAGCCATTCCCACTTTCAAAAGGCTCTACAACCTTAAAAGTAATACCATCAAATGGACATAGTATTTACAAAGATGTGAATGTGGTGTGTGTGTGTGTGTAGTTGTAGTTGTTAGTATTCAAACAGCTAGTACACATAACTACAATTTATATTTTACTCATAAACTGTTAATTTAATTTTCTTCTTTCTATTTGATTATATATAACAATGACCATTACAAGTATTAAATAATTGGAGGAATCTTCTGCCTTTAGCAAATATCTAAGTATATACTATTACATAGTTACATATAAGATATACATATATAAATATTGTATTTATCTCTGTATATGAATATGAAATGGAAGAAATTAGACTAAGCTTGTCATTCATTTTTTTTAAATTTTCAAATACATTCACTTTAATGTGTGCAAGATGCCATTATTTTTCTGCCCATTCTTATATTATAAATATTTACTCTCTCTCTGAATCTAGTGTTCCTGTTCCCAAACTTTCTTGACTTCACTATACATGCACAGATTATGAAATAAAAAATAACATTACCTTCTATATTATTAAATATTAATCAACGACTTCATTTTCCGTTAGAAAAAATATGATATCTGATGCTTAGGTCATCAAAATGCAGACCGGAAATGAGTTGATTTATAAATAACTATATTCATTATCACAGTCTCAAATTTAGAATCACTATCCATGTAGGAATTTAATCTTCCTATTACTTCATGTTAAGTGACAATATATTAGGACCTTTCCTTGTATTTTCACCTGATATATTCACAGAAAAAGTAAAGTGATGATTATGCTTGTTCCAAAAGGTAGATGAGAATATAATATCATTTAGTGAAGCGCAGGCCTAGCCTATAGCTTTTGTGTAATATTTATTGAATAAGTACGGCTCAAGAAATTCCCGGGTAGGGAGGTGATAAGTGGATATGACAATGCTGTGAATAGTACATCTAAAACTTTGCAACTAGTAATGTATTAGAACACAAAATGCATTAAGAAAACATTGACAAGATTATAAATAACGTGATATGCATCAGGGCTAATGTTTCAGGTATTAAATAAAAAGGTATAAACATGAAAATGAGTTATTTCCAGGTGGTTTAGGAAAGTAGCTCTATTTACAAAGATGTCAATTACTTTAGCGTCTTCTTATAATTCATTCACCGATTGAATTGAAACTGTTCGCTAATAGTAAAGAGTAGTTAGGGTGATGTTACATAGTGACTGGATTTACTGAAATGCGCTTCATTAATTCTTTTAGTTTGAACTTCAGTGTTCATTTAAAAGATTACAGGGTATGCGACACACCAAAATATTGCTCTTTTTCTTTATGTTCTAGCAAAGAAAATGTGTATATAACAAATTGTTAAATAAAACAATGGATATATATATATATATATATATATATATATATATATATATATGAAGAATTATCACCAGATACCTCACTGGAGAATTGCTTATTAATTGGTCAAAATTATGTCTCTTGAATGTGATGAGACATTTACCAGCCGCAGTGTTGGTAGAGCTAATTTACCAAAATAGTAATTATTTACTATTATAATTCCGTCCATTACATCATTCGTGCTAACCTACACCCTGATCTATCTTATTATAACTGTTGAGTGGGGATGCTCCAGTGTCAGTCATAGACCCACCATTATGCAGGACAATGTAAACAGAGAGAGAGAGAGAGAGAGAGAGAGAGAGAGAGAGAGAGAGAGAAAGATGGGGGGGCAAAAAGAATGAGAGAAACAGGCCTACTCAATTTTCACAGGTAATCTTGTGGAAAAAATGCCATTTGAAAAAGAATTACTGTTACTTAAAACATCACACACACACACACACACACACACACACACACACACACACTTGCGCACACACACACCCTCAAGACATTTCTATATAAATATCCAGTAAGCCTCTGGGGTGGCAACTCTTAGTTACAAAGTAGTACTCAAAATGAAAGTGCTGATGACAATGTCCAAATTAATATATTGAGATCAGCTCAATCTGGATTCTGTTGGGGTAAACAGAAGGATTTTTGTAGAGTGAGCAAGAACCTAAATTCAGCATTCTTCAGAAATCTTGTCAAGTGGGTGTCTGTCAGGAAAAGCCGAGACTTTTCTTTTCTTTCTTTTTTTTTTTTTTTTTTCACTCTTTAATTTAATTTTATTTTTTTAACTTAATTTTATTAATTTATTCTTATTACATCTGAATGGTTATCCCATCCCTTCTATCCTCCCATTTCTTCCTCCCTTCCATTTTCCCCTTACTCCCCTCCCCTATGACTGTGACTGAGGGGGACTTCCTCCCCTTTTATATGCTCATAGGGTATCAAGTCTCTTCTTGGTAGCCTGCTATCCTTCCTCTGAGCATACTAGCTCAAGGGGCATGTCCCATGAATTTCTTCCCTTACCAGGAAACTGGGACAGAGGGGAGGACATCCTACTGGGACTCTAGATAAGAGAAGCATGGGAGAATAGGAAAGTAGAAGGATCCAGAGGGTCCTAGAAACCTACAAGAAGAACATTATGATAGGCAGATTTGGGCCAAGGGGTCCCTCTCAAACTATGGCATCAGCCAAGGACAATACAGGCAGTAAACTTCAAACCCC
Source organism: Acomys russatus (assembly GCF_903995435.1). Lineage (NCBI taxonomy): Eukaryota > Metazoa > Chordata > Mammalia > Rodentia > Muridae > Acomys > Acomys russatus. The sequence goes on along the minus strand of NC_067164.1, from coordinate 6,998,357 downwards.
TACCCAGATCTAGCCAATGGGCAGGACATTTTTCAAAGTTGAGTGGAGAGTGGAGTATGACTTTCACACATACTCTGGTGCCTCATATTTGTCCACGTCCTCTCGATGGGGAGTCCGGGTAGCACTCAGAAGACTTCTTTTTCTTCCTCCCAGTAGTCAATAGGGTCATGAGGCACTCAGTTCCTGATTCACCCAGAGACCATAGAACAAATCAAAGCTGCCATGCTTAAACTCCGGCTACCCTGGCCTCTCTCCCAATGTTACCTGTTTGCTTACAGCTGGCCAGGCTTTTCCTTGCACTGCTTCCTCTCTGCAGCTGAGACACAGTCCAGCAGTTTGGTTCTCCAGGTAAACCTTCCTCCTACCAATCACTCTTGTTTGATGGTGTCTCTGTGCCTTTAGTTACAGCTAATTCAGACCCCAAATATCAACACCAGATAGCTCTCCCTGTGCTTTAGATTATGATTCTGTTCTGTGTTTTGTGTTTGTTACCTACTATATTATTACTATGTAAGTGAAAAAATTTCATATTTTAGAAACTGTTTTTTACTCAATAACTAAAAAGAAAATCCAGAGTATACTAAAATGTCAATGAACAATTTTTGAAATAGTGACTGAATTAACAAAACTTTTAGAGCCCTCTTGTAGTTTTCATTAGCAATAACAATTAAAGCTAGAGTACAACCCACAATAGTTCCCAATTTGGTAGTTTATCAATGAGATCAAAAGTAGAAGTCATGTTAGTGGGTGGATGGTGATATGTTGAATGATATTACCATGTACCGTTGAATCGGGAGAACCATATCTTCATTAAAAAAAAAAAAAAAAAAAAAAAGCAGAGCCTGGAACATATTGCACAGGAGACAACTTCCTGAACAGAACACCAACAGCCCAGGCCTTAAAGTCAACAATTAATAAATGGGACCTCATGAGGCTAAGAAGCTTCTGTAAGGCAGGAGACACTGTCAAGAGAACAAAGTGACAGTCTACAGACTGGGAAAAAATCTTCACCAACCCTACATCTGACAAAGGTCTAATATCCAAAATACATAAAGAACTCAAGAAATTAAACACTAACAAACCAAATAACTCAATTGCGAAATGGGGCTTGAAATTAAACAGAGAATTCTCAACAGAGGAATATCAAATGGCTGAGAAACACTTAAAGAAATGCTCAACCTCCTTAGTCATCAGGAAAATGCAAATCAAAACTACTCTGAGATTCCATTTTACACCCATCAGAATGGCTAAGATCAAAAATTCAAGCGACACCACATGCTGGCGAGGATGTGGGGAGAGAGGAACACTCCTTCATTGCTGGTGGGAATGCAAACTAGTACAGCCACTTTGGAAATCTATCTGGTGCTATCTCAGAAAACTGGAAATAGGGCTTCCTCAAGACCCAGCTATTCTACTTCTTGGAATATACCCAAAAGATGCTCCAGCACACAAGAAAATTTGTTCAACCGTGTTCATAGCATCCTTATTCATAATAGCCAGAACATGAAAACAGCCTAAGTGTCCCTCAGTAGAAGAATGGATAAAGAAACTGTGGTACATTTACACTATGGAATACTACTCAGCTATTAAACACAAGGAATTCCCAAAATTTGTGGACAAATGGATTGAGCTAGAAATAATCATAATGAGTGAGTTAACCCAGAAGCAGAAAACCTCAAATGGTATATACTCACTTATATCTGCATACTAGCCCAAGGAGCATGTCCCACGAGAGCCTTCACTTACCAGGAAAATGGGAGAGAGGGGAGGACATCCTACTGGGACTCTAGATGAGAGAAGCATGGGAGAATAGCAAAGTAGAAGGATCCAGAGGGTCCTAGAAATCTACAAGAAGAACATTATGATAGACAGATTTGGGCCCAGGGGTCCTGCTCAAACTAAGGCACCAGCCAAGGACAATACAGGCAGTAAACTTTAAACCTTTACCCAGATCTAGCCAATGGGCAACATTCTCCACAGTTGAGTGGAGTGTGGGGTATGACTTTCACATGTACTCTGGTGTCTCATATTTGACCATGTCCCCTGGAAGGGGAGACCTGGTGGCACTCAGAGGAAGAATATCAGGTTACCAAGAAGAGACTTGATACCCTATGAGCATATACAGGGGGAGGAAATCCCCTTCAGGAACAGTCATAAGGGAGGGGAATAATGGGAAAATGGGAGGCGGGGGAGGGAGGAATGGGAGGATACAAGGGATGGGATAACCATTGAGGTGTAACAAGAATAAATTAATAAAAATAAATAAATAAATAACAACCACCTAATGTGAGCAGTTCAGGCACCAGAAAAATAATTTTTGATACATAATGTGATAATCACTGTTATAATTTAAAATAAGCTATGTTAGTACATTACTCTGTAATATATGCATGTAACCAAAAGAGTATAAACTAAATTCTGCTTTCTAGATATAATGTTTCCTTCATTCCATAACTTGCTGCACAGGAGTGAATTCATTGGCTTTCTTCAGCCCTACAGAGTTTCTCTTTGTGCCAACCATTATTTAAAATGAGGGAGTAATTTTCATGATAGATTCTAATGTCAGCATTAGAACACCTCCTAATTGTCAAAAGTATTTAAACTTGTGTATGCCTTAATTTCTTATCTAGGAAATAAACACCTATTTCAATTAATAGATTAATGGAGAATTGTTGTGAACTGGTCAGATTGTTAAATTCCATTACATTCTCTAAGTGTTAATCAATTAGTCACTTCATTAGCTGTAGGTCATAAGATTGGAGTGCCCCATGAAATTCATTCTGCAACATTATAAAAAAAAAGAAAGAAAAAACCAGCAAGATATGAATACTAATTCCACATCATGAAATATGTCCCATGGATAATACTGCCTCTTCCTTTTATGACTTACCCAAAAAACCTCCCCTGCCCTTTGGACATGCAGGAAAACTCACAGAGCCCCCCTCTGACATACAATTCTAACTGCTAGCATGAGCTGTATACTAAATATTGTACCTATCAAGCCTTTACATGTTTTCATTTTGAAATTTCCATTTAAATGCAAATTCTGCCATTTAAATAGAGTTCCCCTGTTCTTTATTACACTATAATTACTATTTCCCATCTTCCTGGGACTGGCTGCACAAAAGGCCATAGGTCACGTAACCAGCTCTCTAAAAGAGAGACTGAAATCAAGAAGTCATGATTGCTAGCATTTCTGAATGACACCCATTTGTTAAGGAAAGCCTGAGGGACTGATTCAAACAGTGCCCTAAAACTTGTCCTGTCCTGTGATTTACAAGAACAAGAACAAACAAAGCCCGCAGCTATCATTTCTTCAGGGTCCTGTGAATTAAATAGTTTAGCCAGGATTTGGCACAAATAAATAGCAGCTGAAATGCTGCCCTCATTTTGAAATGAGACACATGCCAAATGATACAAGCTGATCCCAATGTCAGGAGACACAAGAAGAGAAAGCACATTACGATACTGTCAATGCTTATTAAACAAAATGAAATCTATCTTGACTTAAAGTGAATGAACTATGGTGTGACTAATATTTATTGCAAGGTCATGTATTAATGCCATTGACACAAAGACAAAGAGGATAAATATAGCAGGAATAAATAAATATATATGAAGGTTATTAAAAGTTTATAGATGAAAGTAAAATATAAAATGGTAATTTTATATCATATGACTACAGACCAACAACAAGTAATGTAATGTTTTTTTTTTTAATTTTTAATTCTTGACATTAGGTAAAATCATTTATTTATTTATTATAATTTATTAATCTTTCATCCCAATTGTTATCCTCTCACTTGTATCTTCCCATTCCCAGCCTCCTTCCCTCTTCTGCCCTATTCCCCTCCCCTGAACCTCTGACAGGAAGGGACAGGACCTCCTCCCACCATTTAACCACAGCCTATCAGGATAAATATATATCACCTATGTGTTTTGTGATTTTTGAAGAGGTAAGGGATGAATTGGGCGAGTGAAGAAGAGATGGAAAAGTTGAGTAACCTTAAAAAGGTTACTTCTGCCATAATTTACTTACTTTCTAATTACTTGCTAAATTTACTAGACTCATACTTTCAGAACTGTTTTACAGTAGAATGAATATGTGTATTTGAATCAGACAAACTTTTTCATCCAGCAAACTTCAAAACAGAAAAGGAGAGAGGAATGGAGGGGAAAGAGAGAAGAGGAGAAAGACTGCTTATTGAAATAGCCTTTCTCTCTTCTTCAATGCCTCTCTCCTTTTCTCCCAATCTTCCTTCCTTTCCTCCTTCCTTCTTTCTTTCCTTCCTCCCTCCCTTCCTTTTTCTTTCTTTCTTTCTTTCTTTCTTTCTTTCTTTCTTTCTTTCTTTCTTTCTTTCTTTTTTTGTTTCTTAGGGCAGGACCTTATATAGCTCAGACTTCTTGACTCATCATAGAAGTCAGTCAGTTCGGGCTTTGAATTCCCGATCCTCCTCCTATTTCCACTTTTCAAGTACAGGGATTACAGTCCAGCAATATTATGCCCAGCTAGAGAAGGATGCTATTCAGCATAGAGCAAATATAGACTTCCATAGGCATTGTAAATCCCAGGGTTCTTAGTTTTACAATCCTTATGGGCATGGATTATTTGGATATAGGCCAGTAGCACCTTTGTCTGACTCACTACTTCCTAAGTATGAATGTATGTCTTAACAATAAAATGTGTTATCAAAATTCCTAGGTCCCTGAAATGAGCCAGGACTAAGAGAGAGAAACACACCGTTTATTTCCAGAGAAGCACAGATGATTATATCCCTGATAGGTTCAGTTTGAGTCCTGGCATCCTTGCCATGTTTCTCTACCTATAGTAAGCCACTAACTAGAGGTTTATCACACCTTCTGTTTGTCGTTCTCTTGACTTTTCAGTATTTAATATAAAATGAAGGTAAATAAGATTTAATATCCAAAGTGAATTTTACTGTCATAAATGACATCAGAAGAATTAATCAAGCAGAGATATTGCAAAGATCTGTGTTGCTGTCATCAGATTACCGCACCATAGGTTCTATATTCACTATATTGCTTATGTTCTATTATGATCTGAAATTATTTCCCTCATCAATATTGTAAGAGTGGTTTCTGAAATATTTTAGTCATCACTCCAAACTTTACCATTTTTATCTCGATAACTTTTTGTTGTTAAACTATAAGTAAATTTTAAAACAGAATTTATATCTCACTGTTTTATATAGCTATTTAATAATTTTAAGACTTATAATGGACAATTAAATATTTTTTGAATTTGAAACAAGGTATTGCAGAGACCAGGTTCTATATTTTTATCCATCTTGTTATGTGTACACAGTTGATAAGTGTAAAAGTGCTAGAGCCATTGGGGAACTTTCTGGCAAGCCAGACCATAATGTTCAATATTCTAACTTATTGTACACGTTTTAAGGTGTCATTCTCAGTGAATGATTTAAATTACATTTTAAATATTGTTTATAATTAATGAGGCCTTCTGATTTCAACTTTCCTTTCCAAAATGTTCATTAAATCTTCTCTGTATGATATGTTCTGGATGACTTTAACTTTCCACATTTATTTCTTGAAACTAATAACATACCCTAAGCACATATTTCTATGTAGAAAATAGATAAGTATTATTTAAGTCTTATGCTGTGAATTTATCTTTACTCTTATTTTATTTTCTAGACAACAATATTTGAACACCATAAATTGTTTCAGAATGTCAGTGGAACTCAATAGTTTTTTGTCAAGATATTAAAAATATCAGTAATTGAATCTTTCTCTTCCATTTCTTGGTGCTAGCAACATTATAAGAGCTCTAAGTTTCTGGCACTTATGAGATTATTTCATAACTCATTTATGCTACAAAAAGCAGAAAAACTATAGGAAATGCAAATTGCACACTGTCATTTACTCCTTCTTTTGTTCTTTGCCATACCACAATGACCTGAGTGCTCACTCCATGCCGGTGCCAATGGAGACATTGATCAAATCATGGTCTGGCTTCATGAATTTGTACATGGAGTCACAGAAGATATCAACAAAAGCATGCCTAGACAACTCAGGAATTAGAATAAATTTAGCCAGATATAGAGATATTAGAAATATTTTTTATCCATATATATTTGAGGGAAAAATCTGAATAATGTGAATGAGAATCTTTACAAATATTTAAAGAAACGATTGTCCCATAATATAAATAATAGAAGAAATATCCTGGAACAGGAAGCATTTGTTATATCTAAAGGGCAAAATGTAAAGCCTGACTGGAACACAATAAACAAAGAAGTCTAGTCACAAAATCAGTCAGGGTGTCTCTGAGGGCTTGATCAGGTAGGCCTTAAAACTGCCAAGCAAGAATATTGAATTTTGGTCTCAGGGTTGGAAATATTTTGTTTTCAAAAAGGTCAGTTGTGCTGTTATCTGGAGACCTGACTCTCAGCGGAAAGGTGGAGAGTCTACATTGTAGCGGCTGGAGGCTACCACAATGGCTCTGACAGGTTGATAGATGGATGGATGAAGGTGGAGGAAGAAGCTGTGGCAGCCACAGAAGGCCAAGACACTCTCGATTGGTAGACATCACTGCACAGATTAGCCTTTTTGTGTTTTCAGAGCAGTCACCTGTGAGTCCTCCTTCATCTCTCTCACTACAGCCTTTCCTCAGCAGGGCCATGTTAGGTAAAACTTTAGAGTAAAATGAGAATCCATTTCATTTACTTCCTCAATGGCGACTTAGTCCAAGGCCACACTGTGTTTTGCCTAAATGTTTCTTACATGTAAATCTCCTCTCTACCCTGCCCCAATATTATTCATTTTAACTGTGATAATCAGAGGGCTACTGATAAATTGTACCCCCAAAATTAATTTGCTTTTTCTGCTCAAACTTGCAGTAGCTCTGCATAGGACATTCACAAAGCTCCGACGGTGGTCTGTGCCATAGTCTTTCAATACTGCCTTCTTTCACACTACCCTTTGTGATGTTTCAGGACAGAGAACCTTGAGCTTTCTTTATTATTCACATAAAACTTTCATTCTTAGATGGGCCTCTGCTGAACTCTTTCAATGATTATTATTTAGTGTTGACATACCAGATAGACCTTCTATGGTTTGCTGAGCAAAAGTTCAATAAATAATGAAGCTAAACTATATGACCTATATAATTTATGCAAAACAGAATGTTAAGGGCTTCATACTAACAGCCAAACATTTCAGAACAAAATTTATGCCTTTTTAGATCTCATACATGATAAACCTGAACTAAATAAACTAAATACATGGCTGCATACAAGCATAAAAGGATAAAGAACATGCAGCCTTTAAGTAAAATCATGGTTTAAATACCAGTGGCTTTGACAACTGAAGAAGAACACATAGAGTCATGTGCCCACCCAATTAGTAATGTAAATTCTATTTTGACAATAAGTTATTTACTGCTTCAGGCTTATAAGACCTTCAGGTTACCTAAAATGTTAAGTCGTTATAATGTTTGTAGGAATGGATATTTGATTGCTTTGTACACTATTATTCTCTCTCAGAAGTCACATGATTGTGTGTAGTAAAGTCTAAATAAAAAAGTAAGGTTTGTTAAATGAAGAATTAGATAGTCAATGGCTTCTAATTGCCAGATTATAAATATTTCTCCTCCGTGGCTATAAATGATCCTTAATTTCTTCATTGAGCCATTAGCCAATCAACATTATAATTCCTATGGAAAACGCAATTAAAATATGTCATATTATAATACTGGATAATATTCATGAACAGGAATGTTTCTACATGGGAGATTATAAGAAGTTCATAGCCCTCTTGTCAATGCAATTTGTATGGCTACTCAATCCATCATGTCCAATATCTATCATACTTGAGGGAATGCTAGAGAAAATGGAATTACATGATTAATTTTTAGTGATGACCACCTTCTCTTTTTTTGTGTGAATTTTTTTATTAATTTGTTCATATTACATCTCAATGGTTAGCTCATCCCTTTTAGCCGGTAGTGGTCGCACCTTCTCTTTCTAACAAAAAGTTCTTTCTCAAGAGAAAGAGAGTATTTTATTTATTGGTTCTTTCATAGTGCTGAGTTTTGAATGTAGGGCCTCATGCAAGTGAGTAAAACACTCTGTTACTGAGCTATGCCTAAAGTCTGAAAATTTGTTTCATCAAAGAGAAGAATTGATTTAAAGAACATGGGATAGGGAAGCTCGTGCCCTGAAGCCAATAGAAACACCATTATCAAGTGTGCTGTTATGTAGGCAAAATCAACGTGCTGAGCTAGTACAGTGTTTTTAAAACGTGAAAATTATAACCTGCTACCATGTAGCCAATACTAGAATCTAAGCGTGGTTAGTGATCAAATATGTCGGTATGAATGGCCCTGAGTTGCTTATGTCAAAGCACATGGATGCCTCAAGGCCATACACTGTAGCAAACAAAAACAGCTGAAGAAACAGAGGTGATTATACAGTCACTTAGGACAGAGTATCACAGCAGTCACAATATTTATCATTCTTGTCCATGTGTCTACAGTGCATCTCCCTCCTTTATTCTTTGACATTTCATTTTCTTTTAAGCAGCTACCAATAGCTGCTCTTATAATAAAAGAGAGAGAGAGAGAGAGAGAGAGAGAGAGAGAGAGAGAGAGAGAGAGAGAGAGAGAGAGAGAGAGAGAGAGACCATGTGTAATATAGTTTATTGTGGTTAGTAGTAGAGGGTTTTGATGCCTAGAGAACATCACAGATACCTGCTGTTAAAGCACAAGTGTCTCTGGCAAAAGTCCAGGATCTCACTCATCCAAGGTCTCAGCAGAGTCCTCAAAGAGCATTTTCAATCCAAGAAATTCCATGGATTTGGAAATCCAGAGATGATGCTAAGTGATCTAGGTCATATTTAACTCCCAATTAGGCTCTATCACTTGCCCCATGTAAAATATGTAATGAAACACACACACACACACACACACACACACACACACACACACACACTTTTCCATCACAGTAGTAGAAAAGTGTCACTTCACAACATTGAAATCAAGAATACATAAAATATTTTGTGTATAATATTTCACATATGGTCACATAGGCATTTGCATGCAAACATACATATAGATATTTACAAATGTGCCCATTTTTACAGATGTGTATTCATGTGTATATATGTATGTGTGCATATATAAATTTATATATACGTACACAACATACTGTATATCAAATATAAGATTTTATGTATTTCTTAGTATACCATTAACAATATCTTTATCCCTTATTATACTGCTTTTTTTTGCATAAATTTTCTTTTGAGCTATAGCTATTATGTACAACCCATTTGTTTTCCTGACTTATGACTCATAGTGGTTCAAAATATGGCTAGATCATATCCTAAAATTGAAGTAGAAATAAGATGAATAATGTGTATTTTTATTGTTCTGAAGTAAAGAACTGTTTTAATACTTTTAAGTTTAAAAATAACAAGTTCAAGATTCATATAAAATTTAAAGTCATTCATTAAAATCAATAAAACTTTATACATGAATAGTGGCTAACTCAAAAGTACATATTACCTAAGTACTTAAGGCTAAATTGTTCCTAGCTGTGGTGGAGTAGTCAAATAGATCTCAGAAATTCTCACACTGGGTCCTGAAACAGTTTTAGTTCAGTTTGTATGGAGATCAGATCCATTGGATTTTCTTTTGCCAATCCTGTTGCATTTATTATTTGCATATTTTAATTTTAATTTAGTGATCACTATGCCAGTGTTTATGCTAACTCTAGATTTCTTGAAGTTTGTGAGACTCTCGAGGATATTATGCACAGGAATATTTGCAGTTGTAAAAATGAAACATTTTAATTTTCTTCTCTGTACTATTCTTTATAAGGATGTCTTGTTTATCCCTAGAAGCTCATCAAATAGATAATTTTTTAGTCTTAATATCCAAATGATAACTTTGATGATTTCACTTAATCATGTCAGCAGATGATAACATAACTCAGAAGCCCTGTGTTACATTGACAGAAGTGAGGTAGCATCTCTTTTTATGTAGTTGTGTAAATTTCTTTCAGAAAAATTTTTGGTTATTTTGTTCGACGTTGGTTGTGGTTTTATTTTTGTTTATTTTTAACATTTATTCATTGAGGATTTTATACATTAACATCGTATTTATATAATTTCTAATCTATGTTATATTTATCATTTAATTTTTTTGTTTGAAAATTGTATACAGGATATTTTGAACATATACTTTCTCTTCCCAGTACTCCTCCAAGCTCTTCTATACCTAATCAACTTCTTGTTTCTTTTAACTTTAGCAATACGTACATAGATACAAATACATATGTATTCCTAAATATGTAAACATATAAATAAATATAAATGTAAATATATAAATATATCAATAAATAAATATATCCATACATATATTCTTACTTATATGTATGTTTTCGGGAGAACCCATTGAGATAACCACTTGATGTGCTTTTCCCTTGTGGAGACTTGTCTCCAATCCCAGTATATAATTTTTAAAAATGAAAACAAAACACAGAAAAATAAAGTCCAACTTGTCTGGTCACTACATGAGGCCTGCTATGGAGTATAGTTGATGTGCCCATTGTATCTCATTGGGGAAAACTTATTTCCCCTCTTCCAAAAGAAATCAATTGGAAATAGTGTCTTGGCTAGACGTGGTACATGGTCCTTACTTCCATCTCCCATGCCGGGATTTTGTCTGTCATGAGCCTTTCAGGTGCTGTGCGTGCTGTCATATTTTCTGTGAGTTCATCTGTGCGTCCACTCTTTTGTATCTTAAAATAATGCTGTTATCCTGAAGATGTTTATAACCTCTGGATTTTACAGTCTTTCTTTCTCCTATTCTCGGAGTCTTGGAAGGGTGTGATAATGGCTTCTCAAATAAGACTGAGGACTCCAAAGCCTCTCACTTTCTTCAACATGTCCATTTCCTGATTTCTATGTTAGCCATTGTATAGTACAAGAAGAAGCTTCTCTGGGTTTCGAATAATGCACTGATCTGTACATATAGCAATGTCATTATGAATCACTCTATTTACATATTCAATCCACACTCTATTGAGTCAAAATGTGGATGCGTTTTATTGTTTGTTGTTGTTGTTCTTGTTTTGTGGCTTGATTTCTAGATTTTTGGTTCATTCTTTATCTGTTTTTTCTTTTATTCCTTAATAATAAAGCAGAAAACTGCCTTATAGTATTATAAAGTTTTCAGGCTTTAAAAGTTCATGTTTTCATTCAAAATTATAGGCTTTGAACTTTTCAAACCTACTTTCTTTGGGGTTCTTTATTTCTTTTTTTTTTTAATTTTTTATTAATTCATTCATATTTCATCTCAATGGTTATCCCATCCCTTGCATACTCCCATTCCTCCCTCCCTCCCACTTTCCCCTCACTCCCCCTACTCCCCTCCCTTTAAGTGTGACTGAGGGGGACCTCCTCCCCCTGTATACGCTCATAGGGTATCAAGTCTCTTCTTGGTAGCCTGCTATCCTTCCTCCGAGTGCCACCAGGCCTCCCCATCAAGGGGACGTGTTCAAATATGGATCATCAGAGTTCGTGTGAAAGTCAGTCTCCACTCTCTACTCAACTGTGGAGAATGTCCTGTCCAATGGCTAGATCTGGGTCAGGGAGAAATACAAAGAATCATAAGATCATATTTCAAAGGGTTCTTTAATTCTTACACCTCCACTCCAACCACCCTACCCTAGACAGGAGAGAAAAAATGTTAATGGGAATAGGAGAAGTAGACCTTTTTGCGTTCATGTCCTTGGAATGACTTAACTCTTGGTAGTCAGTATTTTAGCAGACCCATTAAACGTCAAGCCAGCAGTTCAGCAAAGGTGACTTCATCCAGAGCAGCTGGAATCTGGAACAGCAGCCAGAACCTGGAACTTCAAGAGCGTTTCTCGCAAGGAGTGTCTCAAAGCAGAGTGATGAACAGCAAAGTGATGGGAAACAATGTCAAGACACAAAAGCCCAAACCTCTTGTTTTGTGGCTCATAGTACACTCAGAATCCATACTAGGATGTTTATCAGTTTCCAAAGACCATGCCTCCTCAAGAGGCAGTCCACTTCTAGTGGGCAAACACCTGTCAAAATTCATTTCTTATAGGACAAAAACCACACACCCTCCAAAAAGTCTGTTTCACATCTCACACTTAAGATGCAAAACAAAACAAAACAAAACAAAAAAACCCATGTTTATATCCACTGAACAAAGCAATAAGTTCTATTATGGTATTTTATATATGTATGTCATTATATTTTGATTTTATCTATCTCATCTCCTACTATCCCCTTTACCTGACTAATCTCTTCTTTTAAAATAGTCCCTTCCAGAGTTTGCTTCAAATGTGACAAAGCCAGATGCTTGTCCCTGCTGTTGTTTGTTTCTTCTGTGGTGTTAGTTATTGTTGGACTGCTAGATTGGTGTTTTGCTGGTTTACTGAATTGTTAGCTATTCCATTGAAGAAGATTGGACTTCCCCTAGGAACCCTGATCCCTGAGCAGCAGGAAGTAGTTTAAAGAGATCTAATTCCCCTTTATCCCCTTCACATTTTTTCTTGTCTACTTAGTGTTAGGGGGTTGGAAGGGAGGTGAAGGGTGGTAGATTTTAAAAAATCCAAATAAAATAGCTAAAAAACAAAAAAACAGAAATATCCACACCCTTTTGTTTGTATGCTACATAACTTCCATACCTCTCATTTTTCTTTATCTTCTTGTTTCTTCCCACAGGCTCCAGTTTACTCTTACAACCTAGACTCTCTCTCTCTCTCTCTCTCTCTCTCTCTCTCTCTCTCTCTCTCTCTCTCTCTCTCTCTCACACACACACACACACACACACACAAACACACACACACACACACACACACATGCACACTCACACACACAACTCATAGCCTGGATATTATAGAATATGCAGTATTTGCCTTTCTCAGTATCTCCTGTTTTGTTAAACATAGTGTTCTATTATTCATCATTTTTCTTAAAAAATATCATTTTAATTTACTTTGGCTGAATAGTTTTCATTGTGAACATATACTACCCTTCTCCACTCATCTGTTTATGGAACCTGATTGTTTCTGTTTCCTAGACATTGGTGACAGTACAGTAGTTCCGCAAATGTACAAATACCTTTGTGGTATGCTGCCTTAGAATCCCTTCCATATAGACTCAAAAGTGATGGGAATATTTTATTGCCCACTTTTTGTAAATATACTCCCAAATCAGTATTTATTTATTTATTACTTTAAGATTTCTTAGCATGAAACTTGACTACCATACCCTTGTATTCTACCAGTGTCTAGATCTCTGCTATAAAAAGCACATAAGCAGTACTATTAACACCTTCGTCTCATGGAGAGCTAGTGAGCCACATTATTTTCACATTGCCAATTCAGCATGACACATCATAAGTGTTTTTCTGCAGAAGCAACTAATCAAAATTACTTTATATTGCAGGGCATTGCTTTATGTTTTTTGGAGACCTGTTTTTTTTGAGTAGGTGTATCTCTGACACTTTTGCCTCCTCTTGAGATTCTTTCCTATTAGATTGCTTGTCCAGGCATGATATGAGGGCGTTTGCCTTGTCTTATTGTATCTTGTTATGGTTGGTTGTTGTCTCTTTGAGGCCAGCTCTTTAATGTATGGAAATAGAGGAGGACTGGACCTGGGCAGAGAAACAATAGGGTACCAGGGGCAGTGGAGGGATGGGAAATTGTGCCCTAGATGGATGAGAGAAGAATCTATTTTCAAAAAGGAGAGAACACATTACTTATATCTAATTTCTCAAATTGTTATCTTGACATAGACATTTTATTGTTATTAAGTTTTATTTCTTTCAGTTTTACATCATTTTATATTTATTTCAAATTACACATTGCCACAGAGTAAATGATCCTGTGTCCTGTGAATATCCATGACTTCCTAGTAATCAACTAAATTACCACAGTAAAGGGAAGTTTTCGCAGTATGTAAAATAGATTTTAATTCTTAGTGTTTACTTCATAAGCTGAGCAATGCAAATCACTTTTATACTTAAGCTCACAAACTTATGCGTAGGCATACTCAGTCAAAGAGTAATGAGAATTTCAACATAATTAATTGAGACTCAGAAATATAGACAAGCTCTTAATTTATTATATTTATACAGATAATGGAATAGCAGATAATAACTATGGGATATTATTTAAAGAAGAAAAGAGGCTGGTCTCATTGCTTTAAAGCTTGTATTCAGACCTCTTGGATCCTAAATAGAGAATGAGGAACTATATCAAATGGAGTGCATGTAGAAGAATATTCTCTGATTAACTGAGTTGATGAGAAACTTATACCAAGTCTCATCAGTGGAGTAGGGGTCAACTACCCAGATCAAAATCAAGTCCCCAGTCTTTGCTTCATGATTCATTGATATAATCTAAGATTCTTACAAGGTAGAGTTCAGAGTTCTTTCTTAATCTTAGTCTCAAGGAAGTTATGGTACTGTAATTGGCCTATTGTGTCTCCAGTATAAAATAATTTGACATGCACATTATAATTTAGTTGTGAAAATTAGCATATACACATATATAGTTTATGAATCACTAAAATAATAATTAAGTGAAGTGGTAGATAAGCCTTTCATTGGGTTTTGAAATGACTGAATAAACTCTGTTAGATATATTCCAAGATATTGTAGCTTTAACAAAATTATTTTATTAATTACATCTAATTAATGGTTTCCTGTATATACTTTAAATTAAAAATCCTTGAATACTATTATTCACACATAAGTATATATTCCTAGGTATATTCATGGGAGTTGTTCTGTGGCTCCAAATACCTTTGCTACCATAAGAGATTTAATTTTCTTCTATGTTGTTGTGGTTTTCTTTATCATAGTACAAATGTAGTTTAGGTTCTTCATCATGTCAACATTTATGGAGTATATTGCTTTTTATGGTTTCCTAATGAAATGCAAGTATATGTAATCTAATACATTTAATTTAGAAGAAAAAATACTGAGACACAAATGCATGGCGTTATATAGTCCCCAAGGAAACATCTTGCTTATAAACTAACATCATATTCTCCCTGAGAATGAGGCTACTGAAAATGTAGTGTTTCACAAATGAAAAGTAATGAATGCAGGGTCATGACTGGTAAACATATTTTCAGATTATTAATGCTGAATTTACTTTAGTAAATTATTTCTTGGAATAAAAACGTACATGATAAAAACATGCATATATTCTGCAACCTTTCTAATTCCAAATGAACTACATAATTTTATGGTTAATTCACTGGGGTATGACTTGGCACTTTCTTTTATATGAGAATATATATGGTTAGATTATAGTTACTAGCTCTTTCTATTCTCACCTGAGTCTGTTGGCTTTGATAGATTTGACTGAGCCTCAGGGAAAGAAATAATTTTACCCTCAAGCATAGCCATGCCACTTTTGAAAAAAATAAAATGATGTGTATTATAATAGGTTACAGATCTATTGACACACATTACTAATTTATACTCTAAGAAAATATATTTAAAATTTTCATGTTTATTATATTATATATTTAAGTTATTTATTTGAATTTAAAACAGTACTTACTGTAATTTAAAACAATACCAAACTCATTATTATTTTTACTCAAAAATGATGAAACCAGGTGTCAACAGATAAAGCATAATGTTTTAATTTCTTCCACACAGATAAACTGAGAATGTAAGTCTAAGCCTGTATATTTTATGGTAGTCTATTATGTTTCAGGCTGCTTAAATTGTCTCTAAGAAGATTCTGAATATTTCTGCAACATTAGAGTGCTCATTATTGAGATCTTACTCTCGCACTGGAATAAGCTTATTTTTATAGTTCTTCCTTTGTTACCTATTTCGGGGGCTGTCAGATTCCTAATACGATAATTTCTTAATGCGAAGATGGTTGTTAATAAAATCATCCTCGTGTCTGAATGTGGCAGCTGTGTCGGGTGCAGCCCTTGGCCTTTCAGATGATAATAGATGGTGTTCCCCTTTATTAACCTGTGAGTTTTGGAAAGCACAACAGACAGAAGAGCAGCTCTCTGTTTGCCTTGCAAATGTGTTTCTGAATTGTTTGACCCATTACTGCGGTTAATAAGCTACTTAACATTATGATGCTAAAGATTAGGGGCAACTTCCAGCTCCTGTTTCACTTGCTGCTGGAGAATTATGCATTGTTAGAGATTTTTTTTCCCTCCTGAAACTGAGATGGGAGAAGCACACAACAGTAGCAGAGCTACTTATACACCTTTCTCCTTTCACCTACTTCATTAGAAAACAAAAGGTCTCTTTTTTTTCCCTCAAGACTAAGAAAATTTTATACATTTCAAAATCCCTGAGTTCTTAACAGAGCTCTTGCATACACATTTATACATATACGTACACATTATACATACATACATACATATATATATATATATATATATATATATATCACCTTTCAAATTCCAAATCTTTAACCAAAAGAACTAATTGTGTGCCAATTTTTAAATGAATGTACTCTATCCAACAAATCTGTAGCAGTACCACAGAATAGTCTCAGTAAAGAGCAAAATTAAACATGTATTCCTCAGTTTGATTAACCAGTTCCCCAGCTGTGGCCACACACACACACACACACACACACACACACACACACACACACACACACATATATATAACTTAAAAATCCATTTTAATGCATTATATTCAGATCACAATTTTCCCTCTCTCATCTCCTCCCAGATCCTTCCCATCTCACCACCCCACATCCCTTCTTTCTTTATTTTTCTTTCTTTATTTTTTTCTTTCTTTCTTTCTCTAGAAAACAATCAGGCAAGAAAATATAGAAGCAAACAAAACAAAATGAAAAACACAAATAGGACAAAACAAATAGGAAAAATAAAGCCAGAGAAAAAGTACAGGAAACATATAGAGACACAGATGCATACATTTCTTTAAAGAGACATCCAATAATACTACTAAATCTTAAATCATAATATTTAAACAAAGGATCTGTAAGGTTAAAAGAAAATGATGAGAAAAAGTATTATGACTCAAAAAACCTCCAATAATACCATTGAGTTTATTTTTTAAAGTTATCACCTGCTAGGTGTGGGATCTGCACTGAATTATGGCTATTATACCCTGTGAGATTCCTTGCAGTAAACTAATTTTCCTTTGTGTATGGTTGTAAATCGGATATAGCATCTGAGTTAGAGATGGGAACTTCTGCCTAATTCCGCTATCAGATCTGGGACTGTGTGGCTAGATCTGCATATGCCCTAAGGGTTCACCCACAGTCTATGAATTTGCAAGTGCATCAGCCCTGATCTATCTAGAAGATGTTGTTTTCTTGGTGTTCTCCATGCCCATTGGCTCTTAGGAAGATTCTCAGTGATGGTGACAAAAGAGACATTGATCTATAAATATAACAGAATTTTATTAGGAATCTTTTCTTTTTTAAATGTATTTTAATAATTTATTAAGATTATATCTAAATTGTTATCCCATCTTTTCATTGCTACATTATTTAAGCAGAACAGTAGATTTTGGGTTAACCCAAAGTCTATGGCCTGTTCAGTATCAGTTTCGTGGCTACCCAAGGAGTATTAGGTATGGTTTCCATCTCATGGAGTGGTCTTTTAAATCAATCATATGGCTGTAGATGAATTTTAATTCAAAAACAGGGGTGATCTGGCAAAAGATCACATCCAAACACCTTCTAGATTATATGTGATCCAGCTGGAATGCAGACACACTCTGGATTACAGTATGATCTGGAATACTGACATGACTTTAATATACACCTTTATTACCAAACAATAAATGTAACTTTAGTTTACAGAAGGATATAATTATGTTTAAAAATGATACCCAGTAGAGGAGCAGACAAAATGATGAATCAGAGAAATATTTGACATAATGAGTTAGAGATAGGATACACCCCAATTCTCATGAGAAAAGGGCAGGAAAGAGAGTCTACTTAATATTAGTGCAGGGAGGGCATGGTTTACCCAGAGCTTTGTATTGGTACAGTTTTACAGAGACAGATTGCAGAGAAAAGAAGCTATACACAGGTGAAGAAAGAACTGCCCAGAGACTGAAAAAGAGCCAGAAGATTACAACATACTGCCAGAATTAATTTGAGGTCAGGTAGAGCAATTCTGTTAGAAGCTAAGAGAAGCCAGTTTGAATCAGTCAGACTGGAGAGGAGGTTAGGCCACAACAGCTGAGATGAACCGGCCAGTGAGCATTCAGAAAGAGCTAGAAAGGCTTGGAATTCCTCATAGGTTCTATTCTAGGGGATCTGATATCCTCTTCTGGCCTCTGTGGGCAGTTGTACATGGATGACATGCAATCACCCAGATACTTATGTATGAATAAAACAAAATATAAATCTTTAAAAAATATCATCCTTTGTTCTATTTTAAGAACAAACTAGAACTTATCAAAATTAAAAATGTATTCAATTAGTAAGGCATATCCAAGAAAAATACAAACCACGCTTGAAGGCATGAAAACATTAAATATAAAAATTAGTTACATGCATAGGATTTACAAAAGTTAAGTGACTTTACAAATTTTTATTCATTTTTTTTAAATATCTCTAGGAGAAAATAACTTTTGTTATTCCCACTAGACACATGTGAAACTGGGACTTCTGGATTATGTGGTTACTTCGCATGTTCATTGAGACAACAGGTCATAATGTGATCCACTTAGCAAAAAGATTCAGAGATTATTCAAACAGCAGACACTATGGTTGTTCGTTTACTTCAATCTTTGTTGATTTGATAAAATTTTGGCCTAAAAATTGGGGGTGGGGGAAATGGTTTATGTGCTTAGGGAATATCCTGCACCATGGGAAGAAGGCAGGGAAGGAGCTCAAGAGAAAATTGTGGAGGATATAGCTGAATTAGGGACCAAAGGAGGATGCTTTTTACTGGCTTTATTCCTCTATCTCAAGTGCAGACATCCTTATAGAGACCAGGCCTACCTGCTCAGGAATGACACAGAACACAGTAGCCTCACATACTTAGCCATAGGCCAATATGATATAGGTAATTCTTCATCTGAGTTTCATCATCCCAAGAACTGATAAGCTTGTGTCATATAGAGAGCTGAAACCAATATTTTACATTCTATACCTTGTCAATTTTGAGGCACAATTGCATCATTTTAAACAATAACCTTTCTTTCTTATTTGTCCCAAGACCTCATATTATTATCATAACAGAAAAATAGAGTAGAATTTAAAATAACCTAGAGACTTTAAAAGTCTATTTATTTAAGAATTCTATATATCTTTAGAAGTTCAACCTTTGCAATATCTTGGTACATATTACTTCTTAAAGACTATGAATTCGGTTACCTGCTGTCCTTCCTCTGACTTGATACCCTATGAGAATATATAGGGGGACGTAATCCCCCTCAGGAACAGTCATAGGGGAGGGGAATAATGGGAAAATGGGGGGGGGGAGGAATGGGAGGATACAAGGGATGGGATAAACATTGAGATGTAACAAGAATAAATTAATAAAAAAAATAAAGAAAGAAAGAAAGAAAAAGACTATGAATTCGGGAATAGCTATCTCTTAGAATGTACTAATGTATATACTAAAAGATTAATAGCATATTCACTAAAATTTTGATTTTATATATGATCTAATATTATTTATTTAGCTGGATAGTTCAAATTTTGAAATAGACTTTATGAAAGAAGATTGGCAACATCTTTGTATATGCATTACTGCTAACACATTTAATCATAGGCATTGTTTGGAGGAAAATATAACATCTTTAAAAGAACTTTGAGTATGTAATTTTATAATTATCTTATTTTTGCCTGTATTCAACAGAATAATGTTGAATGTGGTTTAAAGGTAACATCTAAACAATGGGTGAGAGACTTAATATGTCCCCAGGTAATATATTACCATGAGTTGGGCTATTACGGTGATTTTTCAAACAAGTGAGGAAAGTCAAATGCCAAAGTCTTACGACACTTTTTCAACACTGCTTCTTTTGGAGAAGGATCTGCATGGAGAATTATTACATGTACCACACCAAAGGTTTTCCTATTTGCCCACTTTACTGTCAAATCCCTTATGGATGTTCTGGCAGTGTGAATAAGACCACATTATATCTTGCATTCATCACTATCATTTCTTACCTATTCTTGAAAAAGATGGGAATATTCCTATCAGTGACTTGAAAAGGAAACAGCATTTGTTGCTGATACAGATATGAATGTTGTGCAGCCTCTCCACTCAACAGAGAGACTATGTTCTTTCCATTTCCTACTATTACATATATGACTTAGGCTTGAAAGACTTTTAAAATAATACTGAAGCTTGTAAGAAAAACTGGCTGTGACATTTGTAATAAGCTGTGCTTGTACAAACTGCAATGTCTGCTTTAGATTTCTGAAAAGTTGAGAAATGGAAGGTTTCTCATCATGTTTTTCCTTACATATTTCATTTGGAAAGCAAATAGACCCCCCCCCAATCCTATATAAGAATGTAGTTGGGCTAATTTACAGCATAGCAGGAAAGGGTTGATTGATTTTGGTCAAAGTATTATTTGTCGTTCATAACCAAATATAAAATCAATTCATAGTATGTTGAGTATATAACACTATAAATATAATCTTATCTTCTTGAGATTAAAAAGACTCCTCCATGATCTTTGAGTGTGTGCCTGATTCTTCATATAAAATTACATTATTTAATTTTCTCCCTGTGAGATTCCACATATGCGTTTGCAGAAATAGAATAACCTAAAAAGTTGAATCAAATTCTTCAACTTCGTTCTAGGCAAAGTTGAACCCATAGAATTGCCATTGCTTCCAAAAGTTTTATACTAATTGAAAGTTTATTTACTGGCATTTATGATTTACTAATTATCTACTACACTGAATTAAATTAAAATATTTGTTACTTGTTCACATCACTTCCTTCAAGCCATAGGGTAGCATGGGCACATTGGTTATAAAACATTGAACATTTGGTTTGTTTATTATTGTGATGATAACCATAAGATAAAGACATAGAAACACGTAATACTTCTTCTTCTCTATTACGATGAGGGCTCATCTCAGTGATGTCTTTGCACTCCTGTTAGACAAGGCTAACCAGAAGCCCCGTCATACCTCCTGGTTTAGTTACTACCTGAGTAAAACAAGACAGGTAGGAGTAGGTAAATCGGATACATAATGGAAAACTTTCAAAGCATAAAAGTCTGACCTAAGCTATCAGAGATATATTTAATTGTTGTTTAATTCTCAGAATTTCAGAGTCTTTCTTAACCCACTAACACCACACGTCATATTGCTATAATCCCTACTTGTTAGTAGGAACTTTAACTGCTGTGTTCTTTACAGTTCTTAAGAATTGGGTCGGACATACCATGGATTTAAAAATAATTTTAGTGAGTAGATACCAAATAAAGTGATTAACACTCAGTATAGTAGAATGAGTGTTTAATATATCTTTCTGCGCATACGTCATTTATATCATTTATTCTCAATTAAATGCAGAAACACTGCTAGTGAAGAAATTGTTGCTTTTTATAAGATAACTTCATAAGCGTCTTTTTCTCAATATTATTTTTCTCCACCAGGACAGGATGAGAAGTACCTCTGGTGGGGCTGCCTTCCTCCACTGACTAGAAATAAAAAGAGATGACTTTGACTACACTAGCAGTGCAATATGATGCATCAGAATCTTTATTTTAGATTTGAGTGCAAAACATTGTTAAATGTATGAACAATAATTGACAGTCTTAGAAATTATAAGTTCCAATATGTTTTGCATATATAGTTTAAAATGTAAATACTAGCCTCTTGAGTTTTCCAGCTTTTATTTATTTTTTTTTTTAAATTTTGCATGCTCTGAAAATGACATTGTGATCAATTATATAGATCAGTGGAAAAGGTACCAAGAAGACTTTGTACCGTGTTACATGGTACATATCACTGTGTCTGTGCAGTGTTCTGTGTCATCTCAGTATGTCGTGTGACAGCATGCCTGTGAAAAGAATGCTCTAACACTGACAGCTTCTTTTTTTATCATGATCTCTGTATGTGAAGTAATGTGATGGTATCCACTTACAAATCCTTAGAAGTTTGATTAACTACAATTTATAGTGTGACATGTATAAAACACCGAGTCATGGAGAGATTCAAGCTCTAATTCTTTCAATGTGAATGTAGTCTACATATGTAAAATTCATTCATTAATTCATTAATTCATTCTAGGATAAAAGAGAAGTAAAAGAATGTGTAATGAAAGAGATGTAATATAAAATATCCAGGCATAGAGCAGGGATCTTACAGAAAATTAGATAAAACTATTCCAAAATAGAACAGTTCATTATCTTTATATAGGTAGATACATACATAGATAGTATTGATTTCTGAGAAAAATAAGAACACATTTCCAAGAGATTTAAGCTAGGTAAAGACAGGAGTAGACAACATACAGGAGAAAAATGGGCTCTTTTTGATGATTGGCTTAAGCAAGAATACAAAGTGTGAAGATTAGTGTTAAATGTCAGCTGGACAGAATCTAGAACCATCCAGGAGATTGTCATCTAACTATGCCTAAAGCAGATTATGTGGACTGCATGAATTGATGTGGGAAGAACTTCACAGTGTGGTTCAAACCACTCTCTGGCTGGGCTCTTGGGCTGTGTAGATGAAGAATAGAGCTGAGTAGCAGCAGCATGTTCTCACTGTTTTTTTTTTTTTTTCTGAGTGTAAATTTAATATAAGCCACAGAGTCAATTTCTTGTCATATTGACCTTCCACACATGATTATCTATGCTGTTGAATAGTGAGGAAGAACAAAACTTTTGTCAGAAATGTATTTCAAAACAGAAAAAGAAACTAAGACAGGGTCACATGTTCAGCTTCCTCTTTATATTTTCCCCAAATAGTGCATGGGATACAACAAGGATAAGAGGCAAGAGGGAGGTCAATGGTATAATTGTTACATCTTTCATGCCTCTACTTTACAGGAGTGAACATCCCTTCTTGTATTCATATTATGTTCTTGCCTGTGCTGTCTCCATTCCAAGCTTGAACATTTTTCTCATGTCTGTCATTCATAATATATTTAAATATCTCTTCCTTAGTTACTCTTTCCTAAGAAAAAAATGAGCATGTGACCAATCTAGCCAATGTATTCTGGTTCTGCACTACACTGGCAAAGTTCATTTATGTGCCTTCCTTTCTCTGTAAATCGTCCTCCTTTGTATGTACTCCAACATATGTGTACCTTGTCTGTACCTGCCCAACACTGACCATTGAAAATGCCAATATAGAGTGGCATGATGCCTATGGATAATCTTTATTTAAAATCTTCTATCTTGGGTTGAAGAGA
This sequence comes from Acomys russatus, assembly GCF_903995435.1. Classification (NCBI taxonomy): domain Eukaryota; kingdom Metazoa; phylum Chordata; class Mammalia; order Rodentia; family Muridae; genus Acomys; species Acomys russatus. Next base: position 6,974,966 of record NC_067164.1, on the reverse strand, counting down.
TGGCTCCAATGCTAAGAACTTTTGTTCTTACACAGTACCATTTTAATTCCCAATAACCACAGGGTAAATCACAATTACCTATAACTCTAGTCCCATGGCTATCCATAACCTTCTCCTAGCCTTTGCAGGTACCAGGCACACACATAGCTAACATACATTTATCCTGACAAAACACTCGTACATAAAAAATAAATAAATATTTTTAAATTGATGTATTTTTATTTTTAATAAAATTAGTACATGTGCATAGGGAATCTCTCTGCTCATAAGCTTTGAAATATGTAGCAAAAATATTAGAAAATATAGATTATTTAAATATAATTTCCAACTTTAGAATATGTAATAAAGTTAAATTTCTCCAGAGAGTAGAGCTTGCAAAGCTTCAATTCACAAATAAGATAACGAATCCATTTAGAATAAAAGGTAGAATAAGTGATGGCAAATCTTAAAACTTACAATAAGTTATGTTCCAACACAGTACAAAATATATATTAACATATATATTTATATATTAATATATTATAATATATTAACAGCATATATATTGTTAACTTTATGTGTGTGTATATATAGTTAACTTTTTATATATGTAGTTAGCTTTGTTTATATATACCTCTTCACAATAGGCTTCGTCCATTTTATATGATTAATTTTTTTGAAATGTTTTGCCTCCAGACTTTGTTCTACCATACTGTTATGAAGCTTGTTGAAAATAGTTTTCAGTCTAGAAATAACATCCTCAGATATACCTGAATCAACTAAAGTACTATAAGAATTAAAGAGTTAATCAAGTATTTAAAGTCACATATCTTTATTTATTTTTTATTTATTAATACTTTTATTTTATTACTCATGTATAAAACAAACTACATACAGCGTTCCTGCCACTAACAGAATCTGCCTAAAAATGGGCTTCTTAGATGCAGGCAGAGTTGACAGCCGCACTCTGCCAAGACAGGTAAGCAAGTCCTCAATAGTTCCTGCCCTGCGAACAAGTCTGGCAGAAATATTAGGCCAGAAACCTGAAGATGAGCCTCCAACGTTATAAAGTGTATTGGGTGACTGGTCAGGCAGTAAACTGTCTTAAGTCAATTTGGACATTTTTGGAAACTGCTAACCCACACTGCTGATTCACTCAGGAATTTAAGATTTATTCCTTCTCAAGTCTCTGAGGGGCATTGAAGACAATGTAGTTCTATAACCAAGTTTAGCTGGTTACAGGACAAGATTGTTTTAGGTCAAAATAAAGATGTTAAGTTATTAGAGTTGAGATTAGATAGATATTGAATCTCATTAGGAAATCTAAACCCAACAAGACAGGAAAAACATTTCAAATGAGACGAATGCAAATGGCCAAGTCACTATGAATGTAACATGTACAGAACTCATTATTCTCATGATTGTCACATGGTCACATGTCTTTAATACAAATATAGAGCTCTTTCTGTTAGATAGGCAGATCTGCAGGTGTATTCTTCATCAGCATTTCAGAGAAAAAACCAACACTTCTTTGAGAAGTGATAAAATGTAAGAGAGATGCAAATTTTTAATGTAATATACCAAAATTTAAGTAGCAAAAATCCACACAGAAGTAAGTCTGAGAAGTAAAACTTGCTAAACTTTATTTCAAGTCCAAAGAGTTCAGAAAGCAAGATATACATTTAATTTGAAGGACTTACAATGTAACATTATAGAAAAATAATGCAGTCTAAATAAAAATGTGTCACATTTATTTTTAACTTTGTTTTTACCTTTTTAATTGCATATTCTTACGTTATTTTCTACATGGGAAGCAGACATTATCGGTAGAGTGAATATGGAACAGGCATTAACCTTGAATGTTGAAGCCAAGCCAACTTTCAGGAAGGATCCTAAAGACCTGATTCTGAGAGTCACTTACCATAGGTGTAAGATCTCGAGTAAGATCCTGGCTTTTTTTTCAACAGCTGAACCTTATTTTCAGATGAAATAATAAGAGATTGTTTTATGCACCATAATTAAAAGTATTTAATAAACTTGAGTGGTTTTGATGGTTTACATAAGGATATTGAGAATGATGTGGATCTTGCTGCATTTCTAGACACAGTATTATTTCTCATGCATCACAATAAGGTGAGCACAATACCCATCCCTTCAGAATGATGAGCACCAAAGCTAAAAGAAAGAAAAGGGACAAAAAAAAATTGAAAAAAAAAAAAGAAAACAAAAGGGGGCAGCAATAGAAATCATACTTCTTCTATTTTTCAGTGTGGCATATCCTTACTATTGGCACAGCTGCTGCTGCAGGCAAAGCAAAGCCTATTACAAATGCACACAAACTCATTTCGCAGACAAATAATATTGTCATTAATTTCACAGAATTTAAAGAATAAATCATACTGTATTAGATCTGGTAAAACCGCAGAAAAAGAAAAATGACCTCCTTAAACATCAAGCCATATCACCACACACAGCAAAGTTATGCCGTGCACAAATACACATGTTTATGGATTTTAATTTTCCTTATACCCTTACAAAAGTTACATTATTGTTAGACTCATCATAAAGACTTATAATTCTTTTTACACAGTACTGCTTTAGCAGCTAGAGGAAACTGGAGGATAGAACAAAGTTTACCATTCTTACTTTAACCAAAGTTGTTTTGTTTGTTAAGACGCTGTCTTTTTTTTTTTTAATTTAATTTAATTTTATTTTTTTATTAATTTATTCTTGTTACATCTCAATGTTTATCCCATCCCTTGTATCCTCCCATTCCTCCCCCCCCCCATTTTCCCATTATTCCCCTCCCCTATGACTGTTCCTGAGGGGGATTATGTCCCCCTATATATTCTCATAGGGTATCAAGTCTCTTCTTGGCTACTTGCTGTCCTTCCTCTGAGTGCCACCAGGTCTCCCCCTCCAGGGGACATGGTCAAATGTGAGGCACCAGAGTACGTGAGAAAGTCGTATCACACTCTCCACCCAACTGTGGAGAATATTCTGACCATTGGCTAGATCTGGGAAGGGGTTTAAAGTTTACCTCCTGTATTGTCCTTGGCTGGTGCCTTAGTTTGAGCGGGACCCCTGGGCCCAAATCTGCCTATCATATTGTTCTACTTAATTTGAAATATAAAAATTCCCTCTGAAAAGATATAGGTTTTGTGTAAGAGGAGACCTACATTAACAGGACATTATACATAGCAATAACATAAATATGTAGATATCTGGGTAGATAGGTAAAATTGAACCATGAAATTTAATTTAATTTTTATTTTTAAAAAGATTCCAGTGTGTGTGTGTCTGTGTGTGTGTGTGTGTGTGTGTGTGTGTGTGTGTGTGTGTGTGTCTGCATGCATATATGATTTCTACAGAGGCCATATATAGTGCTGTATTCTATGGAGCAAATACAGATGGTTATGAGCTCCGTGTCATGGGTTCTGGGAACCATAATTATCTGCAAGAACCATAAGTGCACTGAGCCACCTCTCTAGCACTGTAGCAGATTTACTGACTATGTGACTATTGGGGCTGAATAGCCAGATTCAGGGTCTAGCTGGAGACCAGAGAGAGTTTACAGTTCACAAATGAAGGATCTAAACCTAACAGACTGATAATCCGCCCTAGATTCTGGAACACTTTCGTCCCTGTTTAAATGCAGAATAAAGCTCAACTTTCCACTCAGGCATAAAACAGTGACCTGCTTAACACAAGCCTACACACTGAAACAGGACTCTGTACTAGAAACATCATTGAAAACCACCTAGAAAAAATGTTTTGGCAGTTATCTGGGCATCATTCAACTTAGCCATGTTATGAGGTAAAGTTAATCATTATTAGAGGCTAATGTCAGCCATGGAAAGTGATATAAGATTTTCAATCCTACTTTGTAACAGAAAGAAAGGAAAAGTAAAAGAAAAAACAGTTACAAATGATGGCATATTTCTACCATAACATCCATTGAAATGGTACACCTCTATTTATTTCATTTTACTTTTGTCTTGCTCTTCTTATGACGCAGTCAATGAAGCTATCTTCTTTTTTTGAATGAAAAGGTGGAGAGGAGTTATTGGAAGTTTGATGGTAGATGAAAGGTACTTATTATTTATTGTAAAGAGTAGAAAATAAAACAGAAGGAACAGAATTGTGGAATGGCATTGAAGTTTTGTAGAGGTTATTGATAATTCATGTCATGAAATGTGCTCATTTAATTAAATATGGTTTTTTCTTTCAGAAATACTCAGCAGCCTAATGGAGGGACAATAAAATGTAGATGTTGAATTATCCATAATCAGTGCTTTGCTTCTTGTTACAGCTAAGGGACGAACAACAAAAGCATATAATGCATAGACAATACAGTGAGCAATGTCACTACAGTATGTCAACAGAACTGTGAGCAGATAGTTGATACATTCGTGAATTACGTAGGTTTTCCTTATCCTTGCAATGGACCTAAGTGAAACATGAAGTTGTGAAAAGTGAAGAAAGCTAGGAACAATGTAAAATATAAAATTTGCAGTTTTTTATCAAGTGGGACATTATAAAATATAAATTATTGACCTGTAGTATAAAGACAAAATGGGTCATGGGTTTATGTGTTAATTTTGCCCTAGCCAAATAAAGTTTCAATCATGGAAAAATATATTATTGGACTAGAATGTTAAATCTGAGGGCATTTTCTGAAGTGGTAATAGCATGTCTGCTCTATGTGTGCAAAGCCAGTTAACACTGTGGCATGATGTTGCCTTCTACAAATGCAGCACGCCGGAATGTAGGCCATCTTTGGATTACAGAATGTACATGCCCATAAAATGAAAATGGCCTGCTTTGACAGGTTTCTTTGATACTTCCTAGCGCGAGAAATTTAGGAATTTCAATATCTTCCCCTATGTTTTGTTTCTTCATATCAAAGGAGAAAGGGTAGGAGTGGAGTAGAGATAGGGGTAGGGGTTTTCTCACAGCTTATGTAGCTCATAAGTGAAATGCGAACTTGAGCATGTGTCTGCTCAGTCCACACCGTTGTCCTTTTATTACACTAACATGAGATATGACTGAACATTCAGCCAAAGAAACAAAGAATTTACATTTCATGTGCAGGGTTTGAGAATCTAAGACAAGATTTATGTTGGTGCTTGTCTCCACCAGCTGTCTTTAAATCAGGAGGCTAAACACAGGAAACAGTTTGCTTGGATTTTCCATTTTGGCTACTTGAAACATATTGCAAGAAATGTCTGAACCTCAGTTAAAAACAGTTTAGTTGGTGGCAAAGACTAACTGTTCCCTGGGGGCAGGGAGATCTAAGCAAGTAGTAGAGATTTCCTCAGTTTTCAATCAACTTGGCTACACATTTAAAATATACTTAAAACAACAGTGAAACTGGAAACATGATGGCAAAATGCAAGGGTAAAGGCGGGACTACTTTGCCATCCGAAGAGGAGGCAGATGGAGATTTCTGTAACTAGGAGAAATCAGAGCCAGCCAGAGAAATGAAAACAGCCAGCATGTTCCAGAGAGGAGTAAAGGAAATGGCTGAGCTCCACCAGCACAGAGCAAGACACTAGGGATAAGCCAAAGGGGTAACTCTCTGACACTATTAGACCACAGAGACAGAGAAAGATGCCGAGCATCTCTGTGGCATAAGTGCTGCATGACACTAGCTCATTTTCCATTTTCCAAACTAAGGTCCTTTTCTGCCTGGGAATCAATAGATGATGTTTAATGCATAATATATAATAGTTGCCTGCTACATAAAACAAAATATCAATAGATACACATGACCCTTTGGTTTTATATTCTTCATGCACATGACCCAAATTGCCAAGGTAATTACATCATTGTTCTTAGAACTTTTCACACATGTCAAGTGTTAAAATTGGCTGAAAATTAGCTCAAGAAATAAGCATATAACTATCTGTTGGAAGGCTGTTTGTGATCATTTTTAAGTACTTACTCTAATGAAGCTACATTGATTAATTGAAATGACTGAAATCAAACTGGCACAAAGGAATGAAGACATGATCATATAATCAGGACCACACACACTATTGTCAATATGCTAAAGTCCTTCCTGGAGAAAAGTACAATATACACCTTACATCATGTAGTGAAAATTTTCCATCTTTATTTTCTTTTTTAATATATATATTATTAATTTATTCATATTACATCTCAATTGTTACCCATCCCTTGTATCCTCCCATTCCTCCCTCCCTCCAACTTTCCCCCTACTCCCCTCCCTTATGTCTGTGACTGAGGGGGACCTCCTCTCCCTGTATATGCTCATAGGGTATCAAGTCTTTCCTTGGTAGCCTGCTATTCTTTTCTTATAAAATATGTATAGATAATAATTACGTAAAGACAGCATATAAGATGTCTATACTTTTCCGCATAATTTGGATAATATTTGTGATAATGTGTTCTTTAACCCTACTTACTATATAACTGAACTACCTACTCACACTGTGAATACATACACACACATAGAGAGAGAGAGAGAGAGAGAGAGAGAGAGACAGAGAGAGACAGAGAGAGAGAGACCGGAGAGAGAGAGAGAGAGAGAGAGAGAGAGAGAGAGAGAGAGAGAGAGAGAGAGAGAGAGAGAGAGAGAGAGAGAGAGAGAGAGAGAGAGAGAGAGAGAGCAAAGTCCTGGTAGAAGCTTCCTATAATACCTAAATTCTATTCTTTCATGTTACATAAATTTTAGTTTCAGATGTAATAATTTTAATTTTTATTGAAAATAGCATCATATTGAAGGGGAGGAGGTCCCCATCAGTCACAGTCATAGGGAAGGGGAATGGGGTGAAAGCGAGAGGGAAGGAGGAATGGGAGGATGCACGGGATAGGATAGCAGTTGAAATGTAATATGAATGATTTTATTTTTCAATAAAACAAAACATTAAAAAAAAGAAAATAGATTTTTTTCATACAATACATCCTGCCCACAATTTCCCTTCTCTACACCCATCACCTCTCCTTTCCCTCAGATTGACTCCCCCTCTTTTTCTGCTTCAGAGGAGAGGACAGCCAAACCAGATAAAACAAGATTCAATTTGATTTATTCCTTTATAGTAATTAATTTAGAATTAACAAAGACACAGCACAATTTTATACTTGTGAACTGATAGATAATCAAATTTGAACTTTGTTCACGGCCATGAGAGGGAAAGCATATTTATATCAAATCGCTCACATTGATTTTGTTTCTCTCTAAGAATTATTCTTTCTTATGTAAGCCCAAATCACAAGAGAAGAACAATTTAACATTTCTCTGACTTTTCCTTTTTCCTTTTCTTTTAGTCATTTACAAATAACAGCAGTTTCTTATCTTCCTTTACAGATAAAATGAGACAATCATTTTTGAGTTCGGAATTTCTGGTTGGCTTTCTCTGTATCTAAATATATATAAACTTATATTCAATGTAATGTTCATGCTTGTATTAAGTCTTGTCACAATTAGAAGACTGCCCCTTTATAATTAAACTATTTTTTTTCCAGTTTACCCATGAAATTTTCAGTTTCTCTATCTTTCATCAACCATAAAATCACCTTAACCTATAGTAGATAAACTATAATCTCCATTATAACAGCACTGTGCTTCCAAAAATAGCCTTTGAAATCCATGCATATGCAATAAAGCTATTGAGAAAACTGATCTGCAAAATATGTCAATGAAATAAATTATACACCAATGGTAAAGACCTAGAATAATTAATATGTATCTGTTTATTAAAATATTGGAATAAATAATTTTGTTGCTTAATGTCAACTTCTTTTAAAATTTAAAAGGACACTAATAGTACAATAATATGCTATTTTTGCCTAAGTCATTTTATTTACAGGATGAAGTTTCTGAAACTTTAAGACATTTATAAAAAGAACTTGGGCCTACTTGCCAATGAATAATATAAATTTTGATGCCTCACAATTAAATTTAAATTTAATCATTTTATTTATTAATAATGTCAAAATTAAAGTTTAGTCTTTTGTATAAATGACAACTATACCTAACATACAAATACTTTGGGAGGTGATTCATAGAGCTACATGTGAAAATATATTTTATACTTTATAGAAACTAGACTAGACATACATAATTGCTTCCTGGAATTATTAAGCCTATTTACTCTTTTGAGAAGCATTTCCTATATGAAAATACTGCAATAAAATGCACATTTATAATACCATTCCTTCATAACTTTAAGTTCAAAAGCCAAGTGCTATTCCATTTATTTTACAGAGGAGAAAAAAACCCCACGAGTTTATGATGTTTAAGTTCTAATGAAAGATGTCTACACATCACAGATAAAACATATAGGCTATCACATTATGGAAAGAAAGATGTACTAAATGAAAATTGATTAAAGGACACTATAAAAGTAAATATTTTTTTAATTTTAATTTTATTAATTTATTCAGATTACAACTCAATTATTATCCCATCACTTGTATCCTCCCATTCCTCCCTCCCTCCCGCTTTCATCCTATTCTCCTCCCCTAGGTCTATGACCGAGGAGGACCTCCTCCTCCTCTATATGGTCATAGGCTATCAAGTCTCATCTTGGTATCCTGATTATTCTTTCTTAGAGTGCCATCAGGCCTCCCCACCAAGGGGAAGTGGTCAAATATGGAGCACCAGAGTTCATGTCAGAGTCAGTCCCCACACTCCACATAACTGTGGAAAATGTCCTGTCCATTGGCTAGATCAGAGTAGGGGGTTCCATATTTACTATTGTATTGTCCTTGGTTAGTGCTATAGTTTGAGCAGACCCCCCTGGGTCCCAATCCACCCATCACAATGTTCTTCTTGTAGGTTTCAAGGACATTCTGGGTCCTTCTATTTTCCCATCTCCTATATTTCTCTTACCTAGAGTCTCAGTAGGATGTCCTCTTATCTATCCCAATCTCTTAGTAAGTGACACACAACAAGGACATATGTTCAACCATGTTCACAGCAGCCCTATTCATTATAGCCAAAACCTGGAAATAACCTAAGTGTCCCTCAGTAGAAGAATGGATAAAGAAACTGTGGTACATTCACACTAGGGAATACTACTCAGCTATTAAAAACAAGGAAATCCCACAATTTGTGGATAAATGGATGGGACTAGAAATGATCATAATGAGTGAGTTAACCCAGAAGCAGAAATATTCACATGGTGTATACTCACTTATAATTGGGCACTAGCCCAAAAGGCATGTCCCACAAAAGTCTCCACTTACCAAAAGTAAATAATTTGGAGAAGAATAGTAGAGGAATTCTTCATCAGTACAGAATGTATGAATAATTATATGAAGAAAATGAAAAATCAGTCAAGTAAAAAATAAGAGAAAAAATAGTGTTCAAAAGCATGAAGAGAGTCCAGACTCTTCTTGGACATCTTCTGTGTGGTGTGATTCCAGCACATGCCAACAAACAAAAATCCCCACATGTATTGTTTGGGTGGGAATGGAGTAAATACAGATGGACACGGACATGCTGCCTGAAGGATAAAAATGTTCCTTTGTTTCCAGGAGATGGCAGAAGGGATCTGATGGACCTGATGATTTCAGTGGAGAAATTCCACAATTGCTTTTATGATTATGATTTTGATTTTGGCATTGACAAGACAACAGAGAAAGACCTCGGAGCACTAGGTCAGAGTTAAGCACTCACAAATAAATATTAAATCTGTAAAAGTCATTATTGATACCAGCCATGTTTTATTTAAGTTTTTAATATGGGTGTTCCTAATGAAGCTAACTCTCCTGTTAATAAGCAAAAATGTTGTGAAAAGGGACAATTCACATCTGGTTGGTGGGTTTGTTATGTGTCGTGCACTACCCATATGCTGGCATTTTCTCACCTAGAACATTCCACAGATGCCTTGGGAAAACTACATGGTGGTTTCCTGACTTGTGAAGGTACGCAACCTTAGAGAGGATTCTTTGACACACCTATACAAGGTTTTCTGCTATCACAAGCCCCAGTGAAAACAGCTGGTGCTGGACCACCTAGATTAGAGGAACCACTTCGTCTGGGAATAACAGAGGCACTTCTGTACTTGTAGGAAAGAAGCCAAGGTTGTTGTTAGTCCATACACCTTTTCTCAAATATGTGAGCCTTCTGTTTGAGGCTTCTCGGTTAGTCAGCTGAGAGAAACTGCCCAGACTAATACCTTATATTTGGTTTCTCTCTATTTGTATTTTTTTGTTTGCTTTTTATTTGCTTGCTTTCAAAAATGCAGTATAAACTAGTTACGTGAACTTAAGCAGCAAAGTCAATAGAGAGGTGGCAGTGGAAGAGAGGTGGCAGAGTGGCACCGGTAGCTGAGAAGTCAAGAGACTGAGCTACAATAGGAGCTAAAGCTGTCTGGTAGCTGAAAGGGAAGTTGATGTCAAATACAGCCAAGACTGGAAAACAATGGTAGCAGAAATAGCGACAACAATGCCCAGTGCCAGGATCTGAAGAACAACAAAAGGTGGAAATAGTTGGCAAGGAAGAATGGTAGGCATTGGTTACTGCAAAAAAAAAAAAAAAAAAAAAAAAACCAGCTGTCATGCCATTAGAACTATTGATTCAGGAGACTGCAGCTGTAGTCGCTTCGGCTGGTCCAGGTATAATCTCTTCCAAGATGTCAAAAACAACAAATCTAAGTCTGGGTCTCGCTCTTCTCGCTCAAGATCTGCATCCAGATCTCGGTCTCGTTCATTTTCAAAGTCTCGGTCCCGAAGACATTTTCAATGTCTCTCGTTCAAGGAAGCGCAGGCTGAGTTCTAGGTCTCATTCCAGATCATATTCTTCAGCTCATAACAGAGAAAGGAATCACCCCAGAGTATATCAGAATCGAGATTTCCGAGGTCACAACAGAGGCTACAGGAGGCCCTATTATTTCCGTGGGCGAAACCGAGGCTTTTATCCATGGGGCCAGTATAACCGAGGTGGCTATGGAAACTACCGTTCCAATTGGCAGAACTACCGGCAAGCACACAGCCCTCGTCGGGGCCGTTCTCGATCACGTTCCCCAAAGAGAAGGTCCCCTTCGCCACGGTCCAGGAGCCATTCTCGGAACTCTGATAAGTCATCTTCTGACAGGTCAAGACGTTCCTCATCCTCCCGTTCATCCTCCAACCACAGCAGAGTTGAGTCATCTAAGCGCAAGTCTACAAAAGAGAAAAAGTCCTCTTCTAAGGATAGCCGGCCATCTCAGGCAGCTGCTGATAACCAGGAGGATGAGGCACAGGAGCAGATGTTGTCTGGAGGCACCTCGCAAGATATAAAAGGATCTGAGAGCTCAAAGCCATGGCCAGATGCCACCACCTATGGCACTGGTTCTGCATCACGGGCCTCAGTTTCTGATCTGAGTCCCCGGGAGAGAAGCCCAGTTCTCAAAAGCCCACTCCAGTCTGTGGTGGTTAGGCGGAGGTCACCACGCCCTAGCCCAGTGCCAAAACCTAGTCCTCCACTTTCTAAAGCATCCCAGATGGGCTCATCTATGTCAGGTGGTGCTGGATATCAGTCTGGAACGCACCAAAGTCAATTCGATCATGGATCTGGGTCTTTGAGTCCATCCAAAAAGAGCCCTGTGGGTAAGAGTCCACCAGCCACTGGCTCTGCGTATGGTTCGTCTCAGAAGGAGGAGAGTGCTACTTCGGGAGGAGCAGTGTACACAAAAAGGTATCTGGAAGAGCAGAAGACAGAGAACGGGAAAGATAAGGAGCAGAAACAAACAAATACTGATAAAGAGAAGCTAAAAGAGAAAGGGAGTTTCTCTGATGCTGATGTAAAGATGAAATCTGATCCATTTGCTTCCAAAACGGACACTGAGAAGCCCTTCCGAGGCAGCCAGTCACCCAAAAGGTATAAGCTCCGTGATGACTTTGAGAAAAAGATGGCTGACTTCCACAAGGAGGAGATGGATGAGCAAGATAAGGACAAAAGTAAGGGAAGGAAGGAACCTGAGTTTGACGATGAGCCTAAATTCATGTCTAAAGTCATCGCCGGTGCAAGCAAAAACCAGGAGGAAGAGAAGTCAGGCAAGTGGAAGAGCCTGGTGCATATGGGGAAGGAAAAGCAGAGAAAAGCAGAGGAGCTGGAGGAGGAGCCTTTCAGAGAGAGATCCAGAAAGGAGGAGCGTGGAGGGGCCAAGAGGAGTGAGAGTGGGCACAGGGGCTTTGTGCCAGAAAAGAATTTTCGGGTGACTGCATACAAGGTGGTCCAGGAGAAAAGCTCATCACCTCCCCCCAGGAAGACCTCGGAGAGCCATGACAAGCTGGGAAACAAAGGAGACTTTTCCTCAGGGAAGTCTTCCTTTTCCATTACTCGGGAGGCCCAGGTCAATGTCCGGATGGACTCCTTCGATGAGGACCTTGCACGACCCAGTGGCTTACTGGCTCAGGAACGAAAGCTTTGTCGGGATTTAGTCCATAGCAACAAAAAAGAACAGGAATTTCATTCCATTTTCCAGCACATACAGTCGGCCCAGGCTCAGCGCAGCCCATCAGAACTGTTTGCCCAGCACATAGTGACGATTGTTCATCATGTTAAAGAGCATCACTTTGGATCCTCTGGAATGACATTACATGAACGCTTTACTAAATACCTAAAGAGAGGAAATGAACAAGAAGCAGCTAAAAATAAGAAAAGCCCAGAGATACACAGGAGGATAGACATTTCTCCCAGTACATTCAGAAAACATGGTTTGACTCATGAGGAATTGAAAAGTCCCCGGGAAGCTGGCTACAAGGCTGAGGGAAAGTACAAAGATAATCCTGTTGATCTTTGCCTTGATATTGAACGTCGTAAAAAACATAAGGAGAGAGATCTTAAGCGAGGTAAATCAAGAGAGTCCATGGATTCCCGAGACTCTAGCCACTCAAGAGAAAGATCAACTGAGAAAACAGAGAAAACCCACAAAGGATCGAAGAAGCAGAAGAAACACCGCCGAGCAAGAGACCGGTCTAGGTCGTCCTCGTCCTCTTCCCAGTCATCCCACTCCTACAAAGCGGAGGAGTACCCCCGAGGAAGCAGAGGAGAGGGAAGAGAGCACCACAGGCTTTGACAAATCCAGACTGGGGACCAAAGACTTCGTGGGTCCAAACGAAAGAGGCGGCAGAGCTCGGGGAACCTTTCAATTTCGAGCAAGAGGGAGAGGTTGGGGCAGAGGAAACTATTCTGGTAACAATAACAACAACAGCAACAATGATTTTCAAAAGAGAACCCGGGAAGAGGAATGGGATCCAGAGTATACACCCAAAAGCAAGAAGTATTACTTGCATGATGACCGGGAAGGTGAGGGCAGTGACAAGTGGATGAGCCGAGGACGAGGACGAGGAGCCTTCCCCCGGGGTCGGGGCCGGTTCATGTTCCGGAAGTCCAGTACCAGCCCCAAGTGGGCCCACGACAAGTTCAGTGGAGAGGAAGGAGAGATTGAAGATGATGAGAGTGGGACAGAGAACAGAGAAGAGAAGGACAGTTTATAGCCCACAGCTGAGTAGGGGCCACTCTTGAGCCCTTGCCCAGGAGAGAAAGGCCCTGGGAGAGGCTGGTGGAGCTAAACAAGGAGCCTCAAGAAGATCCTGAAAACCACACCCCACAACCCACCAGCCACACAGGACCCTATGACAGCTATCTCGGTGCTGTCCCACTGGACAGAGAACTCTGGCACAGAACCTAGGATCCAGGCCCATGTCTTGAGCAGACCACAACACAATGGGCTCCGCTGTTTCTCATTTGTTGGTGTGTGGGGTGGGGGCAGGGTAGGGAGAATGATGCTGATGCTTGGATTCCCCCCCGCCCCCGCCTTTCCTTTTCTTTTGGTCTCTTCCCCATTAGAAACCAAGTTTTCTTAATTTCATTTCCTTTGGAACTAAGAGGGTGAGCTTGGCTTTCAGTCTCTTCCTACCCCCATTTAATAAAGCCCCTCCTCCCCTCTTTTTTTTTTTTTCTTTCTTTTAAAGGGATATGTAGTAATATTAGCAGAAAGATTTTAATTTGGGCAACCTTTGATTCTTAAGAGAAAACAAAGCATGTGAATAAACATTGAAGTGTTCACCTCAAAAAAAAAAAAAAAAAACGAAAGAAAGAAAAAGAACTATTGATTCAGACTCCAGGACAAGTGCAGCAACACTGTCCAGTGCAGGCCTACACATGGACTCTTAGGCTGGTCACATGGACTCTTAGGCTGGTTTCTGGCAAGGGTTGGAGAACTCCCAAATCCACTGGATCTGCTAGAAGTTGCTATATCAGCACAGCAAAGGGCTGAGGAAACCCAACACCCTTGGCATGCAGAAAAAAATGTCAACACTTGCCCTAATGAGTGTCCTGACACCTGAGGCTTTCAGGAAGACAGTTACAGTTACGCTATGGCCATCACCTGCTGATGGCCAAATGGCTCCTGATGATTCCTGTCTCAGAACATCAAGAGAAGCAAAGGCTTTCAAAGTCCAGAACATGACAAACTTTCCTGATTTTTCACCTGACTAGAGCAAAAGGCACAGCAGTAAGCTGGGTGGCAACACTGGGAGTAAAGCATTAAAAAAGATGGACAACTGTGAAGAATTCCATTACAACTCACATAAAAGTTAAGGGTGAACTGGACCAAGGTGATCCAGAGAAGGAATTGAGAAGTATTTACCTTCTGAATATTTTTGAAATACTGCTATCTGGTTGGTCAGTGGCTTACCTTTATGGTACTAGTATGCGTGCTTTATGAGCATATGTCATCAACGAAAGCTAGAAATATTTTAATTTGAGCCAAATGGAAGGCAAACCATCAAGTTTGTGTCCAGTACATAATTGAATTGGCAAATAAAAACCATAGAGATAAAGAAGGAAAGAAGGATGGAAGGAAGGAAAGAAGGAAGGAAGAAAGGAGAGGAGGTAAAAATAAAGGCAAAACCAATGTGGCCTTCAATTCCAAGATGCGTGTAGACATATACAGAAACAGTACAAATTTCAAATTTCTCAGTTTTTTTTCCTTTCATTGTATGTTTGGTGTTTGGCGAATTTTGTCACTAATCAGCTTGATATGGGTCCTATCATTCTCCCTTGTTACAGCGACACTTATTTGTGGGTACATGAATAAATGTTTAGAAGACAGAAACTTCATGCCTTTAGGAAAATGGTGGGTGTCCTCCAAGGTATATGACCTTTTTAATATGGGCAGTGGCTTAGTTTTACAGTACTAGTATGAGTTCCTCATTCTGATAGGGCCTTAAGTCCAATTAGACATCTGTTGGCTAATATTAAGGTTAATCTAGGGTTAGGGTTAGGGTTAGGTATGTCCCTATAACATTTATTATTAGGCCTATAAATATTACGGCAGTATTTTTTAACCCAATAGCAATCAATGAAACACAAACACCAGTTATATTTTAAAATAGCCATGTTTAACCTGGGGTAGGGCATATTTATTAATCCCCTAAACCACTACCCATAATGGTACAGTTATGGGATACCTGCCCCAATCCCACACCATCTGCTTCTAATAATTTCTACTGAGCCCCCTCCTATTCATAATCCCAAATACTTGCTAATTATCATCATCTGGAACAAATCTGCATCCACTCCAGCCCTGTGCTTCTCTTTTCCTAACCCATGATGGCAACCTCCTTTTTCCTGCCTTTCTCCTCCAGTCTTTCTTCTTCCCAAGATTCATTTCCCCATCTCCCTTCCTTCCTCTCTCACTCCTTTCCTCCCCCTTCCCTCCCTCCTTTCCTCCCCCTTCCCTCCCTCCTTCCCACCCTCCCTCCCTCTCTCTCTGCCTTTCTCTCTCTCTCACTCTCTTCCAAAGCCTGGAAACCTTAGCCATGCCTATCCCATTTGCTCTGCCCAGGTGTCATGGCTTTTTATTGGTCAAACAGGAATAAGCTCGTAGGGAAGGTACAAACCATCTTCATCAAAGTATATCAGACCAACCTCCAACAGGCTACCCTCAAGATAACCTGATTGCATAATTGGAGATATATGGCTAGGACTATCATTGTTATAATTCACTGACGTAAAAGGTAAGTAGGAAAACTCATTATTTTTCTTCCAAGTTATAATACAATGGAAGCTAGAGTTCATAGATGAAGCTTCCAATTAAAAATCAACTCATTTCTCCAATTTCTGTTTTCCAGATATATGGTATCTTTAACAATAAAGCCTTACCTTAAGTTGTTATAGGCACTGAAAGGCATTGGTGATAAGCTGTATTCTTTTAGGAGTCTTTTAAAATGTCCTGAGGTATTTCTTAAAAGTATGTTTCCCTTGCCTTTCTTATTAAATGGTTTATGACTCTTGGGTAGCATTATTACTGCAGTGTGTTATATCTTCATTAAATTATGCATAGATTCATACATATTCATATATATTAAGTATGCTTATAACATTCTGTACACCAATGGCTTTACAAATATAATTACTGTTATTCATTTCTTATTTTCCCTCCCTCTGTATTACTCTCCTTTCCACTTTACAGTTTTGTTCCCCCATTTTACCTTCCACCAATAATGCATATGCATTTTACTATACAATTGGTCTCTTTAGTGGTCCTTTAACCTCATCCCCCCTGATAGATTTTTTCTACTTTTCTGGCTTTAGCAGTTGCTCTAGGTTGTGTACTCAAATAAGTATTTGGAGCTAGGAACCATATATAAGACAGCACACGTGGCATTAATTTCTGTGCCTGGATTACTTACTCAGCATAATCTTTTCTATCCATTCATGTCATAATGTCAAGGCTTTTTTTTTTTTCTTTATGGTTGAATACAATCATCCTGTTCAAATCAAAGGCAGACAGGAAGCACTTCAAAAATCTCGACTCTTTTTTGAAAATATTTTCTAAATTTATCATATTACATCTCAATTGTTAGCCCATCCCTTGTATCCTCCCATTCCTCCCTCCCTTCTGCTCTCCTCCTAGTCCCTTCCCCTATGTCTGTGACTGAGGAGGACCTCCTCTTCTGTATATGCTCATAGGGTATCACGTCTCTTCTTGGTAACCTGCTATCCTTCCTCTGATTACCACCAGGCCTCCCCATCAAGGGGACGTAGTAAAAAATGGGGCACCAGAGTTCGCATGAAAGTCATATCCCACTCTCCACTCAATGATGGAGAATGTCCTGACATTGGATAGATCTGGGTAGGGGTTCGAAGTTTACTTCCTAAATTGTCCTTGGCTGGTGCCATAGTTTGAGCAAGACCCCTGGGCCCAGATTCGCGCATCATAATGTTCTTGTAGGTTTCTAGGACCCTCTGGATCCTTCTATTTGTAAATTTTGTTTTTATTAGTGTTTGACAGCATCTAGTGGCAGCAATAGTGAGGCAAATGTGTTTTCCTAAATATTTTAGTTCCTATTCAGGCTACAGGTGTCACTACACATAGCTGTTCATTACTGCAGGTTGTATTCCTCACCTGAGGCTTGCTGCTCTTTGACCTGAAGACTTGCTAGTTTTCTAAATCCTATCGGATCATCAGAGCCCTATAACATCTCTTCTCTGGTTCCTCCTGGTCCTCTCTCTACTTCAGATTGCTTCTTTGTCCTTCTCTTCCCTGGCCACTCTCAAACAGATTAATTTGTCTGTAAGTTGGAAAGGGTCACAGATATTATTTTAGTGCTGGCTTATTTATGAAGAGCAGGGAGGAGTCAAGCTATAGCATAAGAACTTACCACTGCTTGAGAGTTTGGACATTCAAAAAATGATAAGAACCACTCAGAGTATTAGATGCACTGAAATAGGAAAGATGTTTTCTTCAAGGCTGTCAAATACAAACAGGCAAAATACTAAGAATGTATCATTTATATAATTCCTGATTGTTTCATGTTTCTTCTTGCTATGTGTAGTTTATTGTATATATGTGTAATAATATAAATGTATATGTAAAAAATAAAAAAAGTTTGATTACTTAAAAAAAGGAAAACAAAACAAAAAAAAAAGGAAACAGGTCACCAGATTAAAGCAGGTTAACTCAGGGCAGGTGACTCTACTCACTGGATGAGATCCTAGCAGGTATAGGGGATTCTGAGGCAGAATTGGTGGAAGTTCTATTATAGAATATTGCACTGATCCAGTATTGGAATTCAGGTCAGTGAGTACTGCTGGTAGACAGGTCTCAGTCCTCCACTGGACAGCTCACTTAACCATGTTCACCCTACTATTTCTTCAGCAGTCAAAGATGTTGTAAACATTGTCTTGAGAAGCCTTGGCCTGGGATTTGGTAACATCATACTGTTGAGAAGCATATCTACTCATGAGTATCGCATGTCATAAAACCAAATACGAATACAAGTATATTGGCTGTTTTGTGTGTCAGCTTGACACAAGTTACAGTCATCAGATAAGGAGTCTCAGTTGAGAAAATGCCTCCATGAGATCCAGCTGTAAGGCATTTTCTCAATTAGTGATCCATGGGGGCGGGCCCAGCCCATGATGGGTGGTGCCATCCGTGGGATGGTTGAGCTGGATTCTATAAGAAACCAGGCTGAGCAAGCCTTGGGAAGCAAGGCATTAAGCAGCACCCCTCCGTGGCCTGTGTATCAGCTCCTGCCTTCATGTTCCTCTCATGTTTGAGTTCCTGTCCTGGCTCCCTTGGGTGATGAACAACAATGTGGAAGTACAAGCAGAAAGAAGCCTTTCCTCCCTACCTTGCTTTTTGGTCATGGCATTTCATCACAGCAATAAAAAACCCCGACTAAGACGACAAAGGTGGACAGTTCAAAGTAGTATGTGGTTCTCAGGATTCTCATGACATCTTCAAACAAATCCCTGGGCATGACAGAGGTTTGCATACAATCACAACTCAATGTCACCGAGTGCTATGCACAGCATCTGAGAAAGGTAGGTGGAATCCTTACCTACCTAACTGTGATCTGGAGGTTGGTTGTTTTCTAGCCTTCTAAGCACCCCCTGGGGTTGTTGCCTTTTCCTGAGCCTCAGCTTTATCTAGCCTTTAAGGACAATACTCCCTCCACTCACTCACTCTTCACTACTGTCAAAGTCCATATCTCTTTTCCCTTCTCTCTCTCTCTCTCTCTTTTTTTTTTTTTCAGACTTTGAACACTGGCTTTATTGTTGTAAGTTTAAAAATTCTGCTAGATACATTTATTACACACACACACACACACACACACACACACACACAAATAAACCCACCCTATTTCTTTTACAGATATCTGACTGTACTGTCATCATTTGTTCTCATTGTTATTTCCAAGTCATGTTGCAATTCTGTTTATTCATTTTTCTATATGTTGCCATAATTTTAACCCAACTACCCTTTATCTCTTGTTGGGAATGCTGCAATGTTTTCCCTCTTTCCCATCTTAATTTTTTAAAAAATTTCCCACCCTATCACAAAGAAACTTAAGTGATTAAAGAAAAGGGTCAAACAACCACTTATGTCCACCAGCATTCATCTTTTGCTCTTCCGGTGATCTCTAAATTCCGTTGGACACAAGGGTTTAATTGGCCTCAAGTTCTCTTGGTTCTTTGATATATTAATCCCTTCTCTCTGTATCTGTTTCCTTTAAATATTACCAATTATGATTTGAATAAAAATGGCCCCTATAGGCTCATGTATTTGAATGTTTAGCTATGAGAGAGTGGCCCTATTTGAAAGGATTAGAAATATTAGAAGGTGTGACCTTGTTAGAGGAAATATTTCACTGAGGGGCAGACTTTAAGGTTTCAAAAGCCCATGCCAATCACAGTCCCTCTCCCTCTCCCTCCACAGATCAGGATATAAAGCTCTCTGCTACTGCTCCAGTGGCATGCATGTAACCATCCTCTGTGCCATGAAGATAGTAGACTAAGCTGCTGCAAATGTAAGTCTCGAATTAAATGCTGTCTTTTATAAGAGTAGCCTTAGTCACTGTGTCTTTTCACAGCAATAGAAGTGTAAGGCACCCATTCACTATTGTATACCCACAGTAATAAAAGAAAGGCTATTAGAAAGAAGTATTTACTGCCCTTGTCTACAATCACTGAGTAACTCCTATGTGTCTGTGCATATTATTTGCAAAGGAATTTTTGGATATTTCAAAGCCATTGGTTGGGCCAATCACAACCGTTTGTTTTGGATCCATCACAGTCATTAAGTGTTGTATTCTCTACCTATCACAGCCTTGCCATCTGTTATATAAGAGTTTTCTCTCAACTTCATAAAATGTTCGATCTCTGGCCAATGTGAAAATGATTCATTTAAAAACGAGTTTGCAAAAGTCTGCAATGAAGTGTTCCAAACAACTCTGGCTTGGGCTGTCCTTCTAAGAATGAGGGCAATCAGCTGCAATTTATTTAATAGTTTTCTGTCCCAAAGTGCTGGTGGAGTGTTCATGGTGTCTAGTGTTTGGGCTGGAGAGATGATATAAAGGTTGAGTGCACTTGTTGCCTTTGCAGAAGACCAAGGTTTGATTTTTCAGGACCCACAGAGAGGCTTACAACCATCCATGGCTGCGGTTCTAGAGGATATAATTTTTTCTTCAAACATCCTCCTAGGACCCCTGGCAGACATGTGGTACACACACATACATGCTGACTAAACACTCATACACATAAAAATGAAGTAAATAAATTATTAACGAAAAGATATTTGTTGGCTGGAAAGTGGTCATGTGACTAGCTGTTTCACTAATAGACCTTTTGCTTAAGGTAGACTGGACCAAATAAGTAAAATCTACAGCTATTAAATAAACAGTCATATTGCCCCATTCTATGTCTTTTTTTATTTGCAATGAAATGAACATTTTAAGAAATGATGATAATATGTATTTTTAAAACCCATCATTAAGACTAACAGTGATTTTACTAAGTTTAAACAATGCTTAATGCTTTCCCTGTACCCAGGGAGATGTGAGTCCTTTGTTCTTTCTTTCTTTTTTTTTTTTTAATTAATTTATTCTTGTTACATCTCAGTGGTTATCCCTTTCCTTGTATCCTCCCATTCTTCCCTCCCTCCCATTTTCCCCTTATTCCCCTCCCCTATGATTGTTCCTGAGGGGGATTTCCTCCCCCTGTTTATGCTCATAGGGTATCAAGTCTCTTCTTGGTATCCTGCTATCCTTCCTCTGAGTGCCACTAGGTCTCCCCCTCCAGGGGACATGGTCAAATATGAGGCACCAGAGTTCATGTGAAAGTCATAACCCACTCTCTACTCAACTGTGGAGAATGTTCTGCCCATTGGCTAGATCTGGGTAGGGGTTTAAAGTTTACCTCCTGTATTGTCCTTAGGTAGTGCCTTAGTTTGAGTGGGACCTCTAGGCCCAAATCTGCCTATCATAATGTTCTACTTGTAGGTATCTAGGACCCTGTGGATCCTTCTACTTTGCTATTCTCCCATGCTTCTCTCATCTAGAGTCCCAATGGAATGTCCTCCCCTCTGTCCCAGTTTCCTGGTAAGTGAAGGCTTAATTTAAAAAAGAACCCTTATTATTCATTGCAATTGTAGTTATGTACAGAAAATACACAGAAATAGCCTAATAGTTTGTCTGATTTTCTGGATATTAATAGATTGTGACAATACACACTACATTGTTTCTATGTCTTAAATGTATAATACTAATTTCAAATATTTCCATATAAATGCTTGTTTTTAAAATATGTATCTTTAGTTAAGCAGATTATGGTCAACTAGGCTTTAACTGTTAATATCATTGAAATATTTAGGTAGGTAGAAATATACAAAATGATGTTGATCTGAGAATGTTTTATGTGTAGAAAATCTAAGATTGTTTTCATGATGGAAACAAATATTGACAGATTCTAAAGTACTGGGCAATAAAGTTAGGATTTCATTTATGTACAACCCAATTCCTTTTTCTTTTATGGTTTTTCCTTGCTTCCTTTCAAATGCAATTAATTTAAGGCATAAAATTATTCATTTCAAGTGTTGAATGAATAAACTTTAAAATATTAATGCTTTACAGTTGTATTTTTATTCATTACTCAGATTCCATTCATAAGTAGAAAAACAGTAATAAGGTGATACTGATAATACTGAAAAAACACAACTGGAATATGTTATAGAGAAAGATTATCTGAACCCATGACCTGGTTCATAGTGGGTTATACTCACTGAACAATATTCTTACATGAATTAGATTTCATCATGTACTGAACAGTCAACTAATCATACACATATTAATTTAGAAACCTCAGCCTTCTTTTTTATCTTAAAGAAGAATGTCCTAGTGCATCATTCACAAAGTGTTCTCATAATGATGCTTCAACTATAATTTATGTTATTGGCTATAATTCTTTAAAAAATTCATAAAGCTATTTCATAATTATAATGCAAATTTATCAGATGATAATTCTGTATTTTTATAGTCCTTAATATGATAGAAATTTCTCTTCCTAAAAGTAATATAGTTGAATCTCCTCAATTTCTAATAAAAATTATACAACTATAGGAATTATTTTTATTTATTTATTATTTATTTTATTTTTTAAATTTTATTTTATTAATTTATTCATATTACATCTCAATGGTTATCCCCTCCCTTGTATCCTCTGATTCCTCCCTCCCTCCCATTTTCCCCTTACTCCCCTCCCCTATGACTGTGACTGTGGGGGACTTCCTCCCCCTGTATATGCTCATAGGGTATCCAGTCTCTTCTTGGTAGCCTGCTTTCCTTCCTCTGAGTGCCACCAGGAATTATAGTATTTTAATAAGATATAAATATGTGTCTACTTAATGATAATATTTAGTTCTAGTAAATATTTAACATCAGTATATATACCTACCCATTTTCTAAGTTACTAATTTTTATTAAATAACTAACTTTTAAAAATACTTAGTATATCTTTAAATGTGTGTGTATGTGTCTATTTGTATTTGCTATTGTATGTTATTGCCTAAAGAAAGCAGAAGAGAGTATCAACATAATCTGTTGATGAGGAAAAAAGCAATCCCACAGTTTGATACACCTTGAAAAAGTGAAATAAACTTGTCTAATCGGTGGTTGATAGTGACAATTAAAACCTAAAATGAAGGTCTGTTAAATAGGTGCATAAGGTATATTAAATTGCAATGTCTACTATATAATACAGTTATCAGAAATTGGTAAAAGTAGTGTATTTATTTAAGTTGATATTCTACATGGATGGCTAGTCAAAGTCTTATAAAATATTTTCTAAATCTCATTTGATTTTCCTTATTTTGTGCACACTAGAATGAATGTAAATAAAATGATTGACTATTCAATGTATGTTCTAATTAGTTATGGGTAACAGACTTTTTAAAAAAAAACTGTTTTCAATCTTTGTAATTTTAGATATATTACTAAGTCATAAGATAGCTGCAGGAACTCTTCATCATGTTTCATCCTTACAGAGTATTGTCTTCATCTTTAAAAGCCCCAAGTCTTTGCAAATATATGGCTCTGAGATTGTTTCTTATATTTTCTTAGAATCTTTCACCAGAGGTTAGACAGTTATTTTCCTCCTGACGTCTAATGTCCTTTAATGTTATGCAGTGAGTTGATAAACAATACAAGTTAATTTATCAAGTTCTGTTCCCTGCTATTACACAATTTAATTCTTCATGTGATTAATAATTAATTCAAATAATGAGCACAGCTTTGTTATAAGATATGAATATGTTTAATGGGAATGTTATGACCTGAACAACTCTGGTAGGATTTTGAAGTATAGCATACATACTATCAAAATTATCTCTTAAAACTGTATGCATCCTAAATGGAAGTTAATGATTGCCATTAGATTTTTGGTATGTTTTTATGTCCAAAAATGAAACCCTTTTATCATCAATATATTCTTAGCCTCATGTTTTAGTCTCCAAGCAACCTAAACTTTCAGCTGCATGATCTCAAAGCTTTTTTCTCTTTCTTCCTTTTCTTTCTTTTTTCTTTTCTTTCTCTCTCTTTTTTTTTTTTTTTGTATCTTTTGTTGTTGTTTTTTTGTTTGTTTGTTTGTTTTTTGAGACAGGGTTTCTCTGTGCAGAAGTGGCTGTTGTGAAACTCTCTTTGTAGACCAAGTTATCCCCAGACACACAGAGATCCACCTGCCTCTGCCTCCCAAGTGCCGGGAATAAAAGCTTGCGTCACCATACCCGGCTTTCCCCTCTCCCTCCATTTCTAGTGTGTAGATAGATGCTAAGTTGTTTTTGAAGGCATACTATATATTAACTATAGAATTATAAGGTTAATAATTAATTTAAAATGTAAATTTCTCTCTGATGAGCAAATGGATGCTAGAGGGCCAAGGGAATATTTTCGTTACTTCCTTATGAATGTTATACATGGTGTATTTATATTTGCCACTGAGCATCCCCTTAAGTTCTACCAGACGCACCTCTTCATACTTCTGTCTCCAGTCTCACCTTTATGTACTCATTTATTTTTTGTATTTTTATAGGATACTATTCTGCACACAGATGTCCACTTAATGGTCTCTCTCTGCTTCAAAAAGGATCTTCTTGACAAGGAAGGCGGGCATGCTTATCTCTGTTTAGAGAAGCATCCAGGCTGCACTTAGAAACAGGAAAATAGTAGTAATAGGTTCTCCCATATAATCCTTGACCTTATCAACAATGGCTAATTAGTTAAGTTTATGACGCCAAGCATAAATGCCATCCCATTGAGCTCACACTAAGTCCAATGAAGAGGTACTTACTCTCTGTATATGTTTCATTATTGTACCTTTTGGAATATTTTATCATTGGTGACCACTGTCTTTGCTTATAGACATTACAGCAGGATAGGACTGTTGGTTGACTTTCTTCCTTGTAAGCTTGGTTGGTGCCTTCTAATAATATAAGTTCTATTTCTCAAAGAGATTACAGGTCAGATCCACATTTACTACTTCAAGTTCTGTGTCCATAATCACTTCAGGAATAGGTTTTACCTTCTATTTCTGCCAGACACCAGGGACAATAGCAAGAGCTTATTTTGTTTGGGTAGTTTCTTGTCCTCTGACCACCAACTCAAAATAGGTTCTTCATATGGGCACTGGAGTATTTTTCATTTCCTCTATGTATTTTGGGGAGTATTATTATCAGCTGAAATGGCATTATATGTGTGAGGGCATACTCACAAATATGTGTGTGGGTGTGTGTGTGATTTTAAGTGAAATTTAAAATAATTTAGTTTCCTGAGACTTTTCAAAAATTCATCATGCTATTTATTCCTTTTACTTCTCTCTCCTCATAGACTTGCCCTCCCTTCTTTCTCAGATAACTGTGCCCCACCCATTTTCTCCATTTCCTCCTTTAGAGCAATTGTATCTTACTATTGCTTTCTCTAGCCCTTATGACTCCACCCAGACCTACTGTCATGTTCTCTTTTACTTTCCTGGTATCTGTAGTTTAAATTTACTTTTTGGGGGGTTGTTCAAAAACATTAACCAACCTAGTAATTAACCCACCTAGTCCAGTTTCTGCTGCCTATGTACTTTACTTATACTTGTGATACCAGCAACTGGCATCTAGCTGACCTACCAGCAGTCTTTAATTGTTTCCTAACTCCTCTGCTAAAGATGGGGCCCTTTCTCCTTCCACTTTCAAATAGTAAATAGCATTTGCTTTTGTGTCTTATACAGATGGTCATAACTGCTTTGAACTAATGAATACGGCAGGCTTGTAACATCCGGAAGACACTATTTTAATTTGGTTCTCCTGAACTTTTGGTCTTACATGATTGCTCCTCCTCCTCCTCCTCCTCCTCGTCCTCCTCCTCCTCCTGCTCCTCCTCCTTCTCCTCAGCCACCATCTGGGTGTGTTTGGAGATGTGGAGAAGTGGATCAGGAGCAAATGAATACACTGCCAAATTTTCTTCCAAGTACATATCTCCAAACTCAAGTGCAGCTTGCAGAGTTTTCTGTGTCTAGTGTACTTCAGTATATGCACAAACTCACCACTGATTAAAATAAAGACAGTAAGTATTAGTGCAATTCTCAGTCACAAAAGGAACACTTATATTTCATATATTTTAATGTTAGAAATCATATGATAGGAGCTTGACTAAATATATTGGAAATATAGATAGAAAAAAATGTATACCTTCTGAGTATGCTTTAATGATAGAATCAATGAGTTTGACAATTTATCAAATATAAAGATGAAATGTATATAAGATGAAATATAGTTTTGTTAGTGATTATATATAAAATTTGAGGGAAATACTTGTTTACTAAGTTAGCATGAAAAACCACACTGTTTTTTAAGTACATTAAGTACAAGTGTGTATGACTTTTGAAATGTAAGTTTAATGTGCCACTAGGTAATAAGTGAGTGAAAAAATAAAACTTATAGTAAGATAATTTGAAGTTTATGAAATAGCACCAATTGAAGAATAAAATACCATAATAAAGAATAGAATATTTAGGGAAATAACATTGTTTGTAAATTCATAATGATGAGAAAAGATAGAAAAGTGACTACTGAAAGAAAGAGTGTCAGATCTGTCAAGACAGCATAGGGGTATTCTAAAATAATTATATGATATTAATCTTGGTTTTAAAAAGTGAATAAAACTATCAACATTAGGAAGAAAGGCATAGGTTATATGGCAAAATTGAAATATTGTTTAGTATCGATTCAAGAGAAAGTAAAATAGAAAAAGAGAAAAACAATAATAGTTAGAAAACATTAAATAACAAAAGTATTAATGGAAGGGAGGTGTTGCCATAGAAGATGTTTACCCATAATCTATCTACCTCTCTACAAAATATTGTATTTGTTCATCAAGTCAGATAGATCATTGTAACTGAATAAAAACATAAATTGCCTAAGAATAACCATATTTTGTGAAAAAAAAACATTAAACATAGATGTATGAATGCATTTTTTTATATAATTAGAAACTCATCTTGCTCACACATCAGAAAGGAATGGTAAATACCTATAATGAAAATGAGTTTCTTTCTGGCTGGAGAAATGGTTCAATGGTTAAGAACACTGACTACTCTTCCAGAGGTCCTAAGTGAATTTCCCAGCAACCACATGGTGGCTCTCAACCGTCTATACTGGAATATGATTCTGTCTTCTGCCATGCAGTTGTATGTGCATAAAGAACACTCATATATAAAATTTAAATTAATTAAATTATATAAAAATTTTATTTCAATAGAGAAGAGAACAAAGTGACAACAATATAAAGTGAACCATAAATTTGGTGCCATATCCTGTTGATATTTTAGGGAAATAATTGCTCTCATAATTTGTTTTTGAGAATGAAATACATCACTACATCTCTAGAGTACAAACTCTTAACATCTGAGATTTATTTCTTTATGTTTCATGTATGTGTGTGTGTGTGTTTGTTTGTGTGTATGTGTGTGTGTATGCACTCATATGGGTAACCACGAGGGCCACAAAGGAGTCAGATGTCATGGAGTTTGAATTACAGGTGGATGAGAACCACTTAATGTGTGTGCTGGGCTCTAATCTTCAGTCCCTAGTAAAGCAACAAGCAATATCAACTACTGAACTATCTCTCTATACTGCTAAGTATAATTTTTAATAAATTAGTGGTGCAATAAAGAAAGCATAGGCTCATGAGTTTCATTTACATTCAATATATAACATAAAGTATAAACATAAATATAAAATATAAATATGTGTATTATATGTTTTTAATTTTTTATTAATTTATTCATATTACATTTCAATTGTTATCCCATCCCTTGTATCCTCCCATTCCTCCCTCCCTCCCATTTTCCCCTTACTCCCCTCCCCTATGACTGTGACTGAGGGGGACTTCTTCCCCCTGTATATGCTCATAGGGTATCAAGTCTCTTCTTGGTAGCCTGCTATCCTTCCTCTGAGTGCCACCAGGTCTCCCCATCCAGGGGACGTGGTCAAATATGGGACACCAGAGTTCATGTGAAAGTCAGTCCCCACTCTCCACTCAACTGTGAAGAATGTCCCGTCCTTTGGTTAGATCTGGGTAAGGGTTCAAAGTTTACTGCATGTATTGTCCCTGTCTGGTATCATAGTTTAAACAGGACCCCTGGGCCCAGATCCTATAATACTTTATATAAGTGTACATACATATTTAAGATTTAAGGAATTGGATAAGATAGGGATTTTGCAAATATAAAAAGTAGAATCTTTAAGACCCTAGATTTCCCTACTGATATGATATTTCTTTAGTTCATGTTATTTAAGTCTTTCCATTTACAATCAATAAATAATGAAAGCATAATGATTGATAATATAATACAAAAATACTTCAGTCAAATATTTCTTTCAGAAATTTATTAGAAACAATACATTGCAATAGTTATATATTAAAAAGTTAAACTTTCAAAGTATTTAAGATATCTATGCTATGTTAATAATTCATTGCATGTACCATCATAAGGAATTACTATAAAATACATCCTGCATACAGATCTGGCTTCTCTCATGTAAAATAGAAAATTTTGGCTTATTCTATGACACTATTATCATTTTTCTCTTATAATACTGAGCATAATGTCAACTGAGTTTCTATTTAATTAATTAATTAATTAATTAATTAATTGTAACTTTACATCCTGATCATAGCCCCTACCTCCTTTCCTCCCAGTAAAATCCCCAATTTCCCTTTCTCCCATTTCCCTTTCTCCTACCTCCCAAAATTGGCACCCAATTGGTACCTAAGCAAGCTGGTATCTCAAGTCACTGTAGGACTAAGCATATCCTCACAACCAGGGTGAGACAAGACAGGCCACTAACCAAGGACAACACAAGTAGTAAAGATCGAACCCCTACTCTGATCTACCAAATGGACAGGGCATTCTCCAGAGTTATGTGGAGAGCAGGGACTAACTCTGACATGAACCCTGCTGCCCCGGATTTGACAACCTCCTCTAGGTGGTGTGCCCTGGTGGTACTCAAAGAAAGAATAGGCAGACTACCAAGGTGAGACTTGATAGCCTGTGATCATAAAGTGGGGTAGGAGATCCTCCTCGGTCATGGACCTAGGAGAGGGGAAAACCATAGGGGTAGTAGGGAGGGAGGAAAGGGAGGATACAAGTGATGGGATAACAATTAAGTTGTAATATGAATAAATTAATAGTAATAATAATAAAAGAAAAGCCAGCTCAGGTAAAATGACCCAGCAGTAGGTAGCAGATTCAGAGACAGCCCTTACTCCTACTGTTATGGGACCCACGTGATGACCAAGGTCTACATTTGCTGTATTTGTATAGGGGTCCAATGTTCTAACCATACATGCTCTTTGGTTGGTGGTTTAGTCTATGTGAACCCAGGTTAGATTACTCTGTAAATCTTGTGGCATCCTTGACCCCTCTGGCTCCCCCTATCCTTCCTTCTACTCTTCAACAGCACTTCCCAAGCTTGGCAGATTGCTTGGCCTTGGGTCTCTGCATCTGTCCCTATCAGCTGCCAGATGAAATCTCTCAGTTTCTGACAGTTAAGCTAGACTCACGTCTATAACCATAACAGAGTATCATTAATGCTGACATGGTCAGCTTCTGCTGTGTGGTGAGTCTCAAGCTAGGACATTCAATCTCAATTGATTTTATGAAGACAATTTAAGAAAAAAAAAATCAGTACCATTAGGAAGCCAGAAAATATACGGTCTGCTCAAATACAATATTTTAATATGTGACTAAGCGTACCTTTGAAACCAAAGTATCAATACAATCTGTTTTTTTTTTTTTTTTAGGAAATATACATTAAAATGAAATGGACTTATATTTTTCTACTTGGTTATGCGACAAAGTTCAGGTATTGACATTAATGTCATATATTAAGTCAGTAAAATTACCTTCATAGAAAAAAACATAAATATTCGGTTTCAAATATCAAGACCCTATAACATAAACTTTTATTTCTAAAGTCTAGAAAATATGTTTTATTTATGAAAACATACTCATTCTGAAGTATTTAAATGAAGACAGTAGTTTTCAGTATAAGTCAAAATATATATACTATATATATACTCTATATCAGACCATCCCAAACTGTAAGTAAATTATACTTACACTTAACTGAAGTTAAGTACATGTAATGATATGTATAAGTTAATTATATGAACTATAAAAGTAGAAATAAAAATAAATAATGAGATACAATGGTTTACAAGAATGTAGTAATTGGCTCATTGTTCTGAATAGACGACTTTACTTCCTCTCTCTATGCCATACCTGTAAACTATTGAAAAAAATAATTGACAGGCTCATTACTTACTTTTCTGCATACTAGGAGCTCCTCAAGCTGAGGAAAAATCACTGCAGTAAAATCTCTATTTCTTTGAAGTGGGAGTGTGCCATTTAAAGAATGTGTCTCTGCTGAATGTAGGGTCATCACTTTAAGAGAAATTGCTATTCACTGAGAATGATGGCCATCTTAATTACAGCTCTCATTGCTGTGATGAAACAGCAAGATCAAAAGCAACTTGGATCAAATGTGTTTATTTTGCTTACACTTCCACACAACTTTTCATCTTAAAAGGAAGTAGGCAAAAGAACTCAAGACAGCTGTAACCTGGGGGCAAGAGCTAATAAAGAGGCTATGGAGGAGTGCTGCTTATTGACTTGCTCCTTATGACTTTCTCAGCCTGCTTTCTTTTATTCTTTTTCATTTTAAAATCATTTTGAGGTAATTCATTATAATTTATTCGGTTTACATCCCGATTAATATCCCCTCCCCTGTATCTTCCAGTTCCCATGCTCCCTCCTTCTATGACCTTATCCCCCACCCTAAACCTCTGACAGGAGACCTCCTCCCCCACCATATGACTGCAGCCTAGCCAGTCTAACCTGGATAGCCTGCATCCCCTTCTTCTGTGTACCCTCATACCCTCCCCACCAAGGGGAATTGATCAAATTGGGGGCACCAGAGTTCATGTCAGAGACAGCCCCCACCCTCTTTACAACCATGGAGAATGACCTGTCCATTGGCTATATATAAACAGGGGGTCTCGGTTTACTGCATACATAGTCCTTGACTAATGCAATGGTTTGGGCAGCCCCGCAGGTCCAGATCTATAGGCCTTGATAGTCTTCTTGTGGGGCTTCTGAACCTTCTCGGTCCTTCTATCCCTCCAGAACTACTAGGCCAGGGTTGATACCACACACAATGAACTGAGACTTTCTGTGTCAACCACTTATCAAGAAAATGTCCTACAAGCCTGCCTATTGTCCAATCTTATGGAGGCGTTTCCTCAATTTTCCGTCCCTCCTTATCTAGCAACGTGAATCTATTTAGATGTGTCAAGTTGACATAAAGCTAGGCAGCATAGTAGCCTAATCTGAGATTAGGATTAGATTTAAACCGAAAGTAGTGCATATTCTTTCCATTTGGGTTTAAATCTTTTTTACTCAGGAGCATCGGAGAAACAGACACTGAATAGATGGCTTGTACTTCAGTGCCAGAACACTTGTTTAGGCATCTTTACAATTTTTCCATGCTTAATTTTATTTGCTGTGTGTCATGAGTCCATGCACCATGTCCGAGATGTGTCCTTGAAGGCCCAAAGAGACAATGAGATTCCTTGGAGCAGAGCTAGAGTTGCTGATGTGTGTGGGCTTATGGGGGTGTCAGGAATCAAACAAGGTCTTTAAGAAGAATAGTCAGAGATCTTAAGCACTTGCCTATCTCTCCAGAACAATAACCAGGTTTTAATCCTGGCACCTGGAAAAAAGCTACTTAAGTGGGCCCTCATATATCCGTATTACACTATATATTAAGCAGCATACCTTCAGTTTTCAAAAAGCATGACTTTTTAATATAAATAAAATATTAGGTATTTTCAATATTTGTGTGTACTCTAACGTTAGGTTAACATGAAAAATAGAATGCTAGGTATGTGGCCTTTGGCACAAGGTTATTTGTGCCAAGTATAATATTTTCCAAGGCAACTTCATTTGGTCAGCAATAGCACTGAATGTAATTGAAGTTGGATATGTGTCAACTTAAAGAGCTTCCAAAAGATGGACAGTGGTTTTATAAGAGACATAAAATAGAACAAGACATGCAACACCGTTTATTCTAAAATTTCATTGTTTTTATTGTTTTAATCCATCATGGATCCTTTAAAGATGAATCTGTCATGTGACTCAGTTTTGCCTTACCATGCACACCAAAGATGTTTGTATCACATCAGCCCCTGGGTAATGCTTCAAGTCAAATGAAGAAAAATGCCATTTTTATAACATGAAGTACTTTTAGAAGATTGAAGTTTATTGTTATTTTATTGATGACAAGGGGTTTATTCTGTACTATAATTCCAGCAAGAAAAATAATGTATGCTATGTCTAGATATAAATACCCCCTTCAATTTTAATAATGTATTCTGATTAATACTTTGGCATCTCAGATTATTCTCTCTTCAATATAGCAGATAAAATGATTAGGTATATGTAAGTGGTATCTTTTGCAATGTATCTCTGAGAATGTCATAGCATTTTAAAACTACATAAGTTGATTGTGCAACATAATGTCTGGTGGACTCATTGTTGCTACAGGATTTATCAGGCTTATTTCATTGACTCCTACAGTCAACCGCCATGACGTTTTATCCTCAGTAACCTAAAACTTAAGTTTTTGATATATCATTCCATATGCAGTTTTATATTCCATTCATTGTGCAATTTCAGTTTGTAAAAATAAGTTTGGAGCTCCTGTCTGGTAATGTTCCCTCAGCTAAAAACCCTTGATGGGCTAGGGAGCCCTTCTAGGCCCTAGGGTAGAGAACCTACTAATATTTTCTGCTAAATGGGTATTGAAATGAACTGCCTAATATATTTCTTAACCCTTATCAGTAAAACTTCTTTTGCAATAGATGTTGATTAATAAAAATAGACCTACAACACAAAGATGACTCCGTGTTTTTTAGGGGCTGTTTTGTTTTTTTGTAAGAGAGGGGAAGAACATGAGGTTGAGTGTGTGGTAAAAAGAGAATGTGGGAGGATTATAGGGACAGGAAAGTCTCTGATGAAAATATATTGTAGGGCATTATGTTTACTATTAATTATTATTAAATATATGTATTCCTCTATACACATAGGTATATTATTAAATACAGAATTTCAACCTGCTAAGTCTATATAATGCCTCTTGTATGTATGTCTTAGGAGCTAACTGTTTTATATTAGATAACCTACTGGTAATCTTTCTTTCCTGGGAAAGACTATTTCTCCTTTTCTCAGCACTCTTTAGCTGCCTCTACCACTTACAATATGGTAAAGGGCTGGTGGGACCTCCCCAATCCACTTCAGCATGTACACTGTTGTTATTGTTTGAATAAATTTCATAGAGAAGGTAAAACAAACCAACAACCCAACAACACCCAGAGAATGAGAGATTTTGGAAGGCCCATCACAAAAACAATTATCTCTATCAAATCCCCTCCCTGAACGTTCATAAATACTCATGGAAAGGGTGATGGAATGAATGTGATAGACAGAAGGAGTAGGTAAATTTAGTAAAACAGTGTTTTCTACATATAACAGAAATCTGTACACACACATGAACTCACAGGGGATGGAGTGACATGAATAAGGCTTTCAGGATGTCCAGAAAGATAAAGGATGAGACAGTGTGTAATGACGTGTCTCATTCCTATATTAATGCCTATCAAAAATTTATAGATGCTAGCACGGTGGGGGGGGGAGGAGAGAATTTTTTGAGGAATAAGGCTCTAAGAGGATAATTGTAACCCAGTTCATGGTTCCCTACCCATGTG
The DNA here is from genome assembly GCF_903995435.1 of Acomys russatus. Classification (NCBI taxonomy): domain Eukaryota; kingdom Metazoa; phylum Chordata; class Mammalia; order Rodentia; family Muridae; genus Acomys; species Acomys russatus. The sequence continues at coordinate 6,941,372 of NC_067164.1, read as the reverse complement.
TACAAAAAAAAAAAAGTACTGAATTTAATGGGTACCAAAAAAAAAAAGAAAAAGAAAAAGAAAAAGAAAGAACACATGCTGTCCAGAAATAATGTGTTAGGAGAGCAGGGAGTTAATTTGCAGATGAAAAATGGGCATGGAAAATATATGTATTATTTCCACTGATGCCCTCAGGAAAATGTTGTCTTTGTTTATTCTAGTAATTGGTCTGTCACTGAGATTTTTGCCAGAAATTTGCTAAAAACATAGTCAGTGTTATATGCCAACTTAGCCATATCCTGAGTTACCCAGATAGTATGTGTTTCTGGGTGTCTCAACATGTGGTTTAAATGACACTAAGATTTGCATACTAGTGTTGATATGTCTCCCCCTACAGGCTGAAGAAGGGACCTTCTTCAAGTTATAAGGTTATAGAATCAAGAAGGAGAAATTTGTCAATAATACCCCCCCTTCCATTTTTCTTTCATTGTGGCAATGTGATCTCAGAAAGGGTCAAGAAAAAAAGGGATTGAGAAAATGAAGAATGGGAAAGGGGTGACTTTTTCCACTTAAAATCCCCACTGAGGATCTTCGTTGTGATGCTTTGAAATGTGTTACTCGTCCATTCAGAGTTTTATTTTCAAATAGTAAATAGTAAACCAATAAAAAATTACTTTGGTATTGATGCCAGCACACATGGTTATTGACTTCTTTGCACTTGTCTTCTGCCTTAAGAGTGGTTACTTTATTTATCTTGTCATCTTGAAGTTTGACCCCACAGCTGTGCATAATGTATATGCTAGGTGAAATAGGTAATAGCTGTGCATAATGTATATGCTGGGTGAAATAGGTAATAGCTGTTGCCAACAAAGTACAGCTAGAACAAAAACATCTGCAAATTATCTTTATCAGGCACACTTAAGTGATAGAACATCCCACTGTGGATATTTCAACTAAGATCCTAGACCCAAAACAGAAAAGGAGGGAGGAGAAGGAAGAGGAATAGGAGGAAGAGAAAGAGGAGGAGGGGGAGGAAAAGAAGAAAAGAACAGGAGGAGGGTGTAGCTAGAATGCAAATATCTTATCCTTTACTGCATGATATGGATGAAGTGTGACCACTTGCACTAAGCTTACGCTGCCTTGGTTTGTCTCATATGATTTGATAGACTGTACCGTGAACTTTGAACCAAAACCAAATCTTTTCTTTCTTAAATTTCTTCTATTTTGCTACCTATTTATTTTAAATTTTAGATCTGTATCTTATTTGCTTCATCTGGCTGTGTGCATAGGAGTGAAGGTTCCTGTAGGTTCTGCAAGAGATTATTGCATTGCGAGGGGTTAGAGTTACAGGCAATTGGGACAGACCCTATGTGTGTGCTAGAAACTGAACTCAGAATGCCTTGAGTAGCAGCAAACATAATTAATCAGCAAGTCATCTTTACTATTTATTCACAATTACTGGGAAAAATAACTATTGTACCAAGAGGAAAGGATATTGTTGTGAGAAACTAGACTAAGATAGGGTAGCATAGGGATTTGATTTGGCTTGGGTTGTACTTGAGCTTCTTTCTTAATCAAATGTTTTTGATATTCTAGAAATATTAACTGTACAGCACGTTCACCCTTTTTTTTTTTTGAAAAATGCACCTAGGCACCTGATGTCAACCTAGAACCCCTGCCTACATCAAGCTATACATATTCCATTCTAAACTGTTAGACAGGTTTCTCCTCCCTTAATTACTATCATTTTGGATAAATGATATTCTTATGCCTGAGTACCAGATTATAAAGTTTCATCTAGCCTGAAAGTGTTTGGTGTAGTTGCATCTCCTTAATATAGAGCAAAATTTGTTCTGAAAAGTAATGTTTTAGGAAGAACCCACCAGGCATGCCGAGGCATGCATCTAATTCAAATCAGATGAACTATAGGACACACACACAGTAGAGAAATGTTATGTGGTTTATTTTGTAAATCAAAATAGAGAATAACTCATTGTATATTCCTTAACAACCAAACTTTTCTTTCTTTTATAACCAAAGAAAATGATGCACTAATAATAATTGGCGCCCTTGAGTACCCACACTCATGTGGCCCACTGTCAATCTTGTCAGCGTATTGCTGTCTGATCAGCACATCTGGCTCATTGTGAATAAAGTTCCCTGCCAATCTAAAATATCTGTGACTCAGTATTTTAATTATCTGAATAAGAGGACAGGAAGCCAGATCTGCTGTGCCCAGATTCCACACTGGTAAAAGGACCATGTTGTTCTTTGCCCATTGGGTTCCAAAATTCCTTGTATTCTGGAAACAGCTGAATATAATTTTGGTGAAATATTAGAATGAAAGAATGCTAATAGAAATGCACACAATGAAGGCTGAGCTCAGAACATTTCATCAAAGAACAAGAATCCTCTCAGTAACAGCCTTAGGTGGTCTGAGCATGATATGTCTACAAAGAAATTGGTTTTATTCTGCATGTGTCCTGAGAAGAAATATAAAGTTAAATATCAAGACAATTCAGTAACTTGTTTAGCAAATATATTCAAGATAGGATTGTATTTATACTAAAGCTGAGAAAGCTGTAGTTGTTAAAGAGAGTAGAAATACTGAAGAGAAAATGCTTGTGCTGTACTGTGATGGTAGAAAACACATATTCAAAATAAGTTCACACCCATTGGAGGCGCCATCTTGTACACAACCAATAGAGGAAGTCATCTTAGAGGAGATATATTTGCATAAAGTGACAGAACAGGAGAATTATGGCTATCCAAGTTCTTAGGAACTAATCTAATTTCATCACAAGTGGAAGATACAAGGCATAGAACTGCAGGGTTTAGTGTTTTTCCTGCTGGACTGTGGTCTTGTCTTTTTTTGAACATTCTTTGCTGTATCTTCTATGTTTTGCTTTGTAATGTGAGTGATTATCTTGTGCCATTGTATGCTGCAAGTATGTAACATATTTTATATTTGAGATTATTTCTTTTACTCCACATTGCATTGTATTGTATTTGTTTGGGAAAGTTTACTTAATGCACTCATTCAACAACTATTCATAAAACCTTGATATATTGCAGAAACTACATCATATTATGGGATAAAGAGTAAATAAACAGTCCATTCAGATATCTGACAACTTATAGCTAGTAGAGAATAGACATTGCTCACAACACTAATTCTAAGCAAAATATATGAAATTCAAATGACTATTATATATATATATGGCATATAGTAATTATATACTAAATATTTATTGAAAACTACAGTCCCTGAAGGAAAGGAACTAAAAGTAAAAAAATGTACTACTGAATGTAAAAATATTTTCTGTTTTTATCTCAGTCAATGAAAATGCTAAGAGTTTGCCTATTAAGTGCCATTTTTCTGTGCTACATGTTTTACTTTCAGTTGAGATGATGTGACAGAAATAGTTTTCCAATTCTGAGATTATGTTTGTTTATAAATGAGCATTGTGAATGTGACTTCAATTTGTTATGGATTTTGTCATTGATTCTTGAAGAATGGACTGTAGAAATCTCCATTTAACCACCTAACTGCATATGTAATTGAAAATATTACAGAGCATCTACTGTATTCCTCACTGCACCCTTGTTTGAATTAAAATTGAATAGGATCTGGTCAATATCTCCCATTGAAATAGATAGACTTGTTTGTGTAATAAGTTAGACTTCTAGAATCCAAATGATATAATCCATCAAGATTACATTTTTAAATCTGCTGTATTTACTAGATACATGAGACTCAAGTTATCTAATGATATTTCTACATATTTAATATGAAGAAATAAAGCACTTGTAGGAAGACATTTTACAGAGACTATTTTTACTTACTGTCAAATTTGTTCTAACTTTAAGAAACGATCCAAAATATATATTTCTTAGAAATAAGAAGCCAAATCAAGTGTCAATTGGTAGAGCCCAGTCCCATTGTTGAAAGATACCATACTAATTACTATATATGGGGTGAGCGGGAAGGAAGGACCATGAGAGAGTGACAGTGTGCTGTGCTTTCCTGAAACTGGTATCTTATGTGCAAACTGGCCATGATAGAGAAAATTGGGTCTTCAATATCTGATGTTAGATGCCTGGAAAATGAGGGTATGAGTCAGAGCTGGAATGAGGAAATGAAGTAGAAAGGAAAAGGGAGAGATGGGAAATGAATGATAAAGAAAAAAGAAAGAAAGATGAAAAGAATTAAGAAAAGAAATGTAGAATGTGGTGATGCAGATTTAACATTCTTGGAAGCTAACATGACATTAATAACACAATGTGACACTTAAATTGCAGAGTACGATTGAGCTCAAATCTGAGGAATAGAGGTCATATGTTTTTAAACTAGCTCTGTTTGAATAAAAAGTCCTGTTAATGACAGGAAAATATTTTGTTGTTTTCTTAGCTTTTCTTTAAGTAATTTATTCAGATTACAACTCAATTGTTATCACATCCCTTGTATCTAATTTCAAGTCTCATCTTGGTAGCCTCCTGACTATTCTTTCTTTGAGTGCCATCAGACCTGCTCACCGTGCTGTTTTCATTTGGTACATACACTAAGTGTCTTTCTGTCCCATAAGAGTTAGATGTGGAAAGGTAGTAACTTTTCAGTGCTTAAAATTTGGAAGTGTGACTTTTTTGAATTCCTTCTGGCATGATAGGCAATGCTATTAAGGCTCTTAAAGTGATTTATCTTTTAGAAATACTTTAAATAAAATACTTCACGTTTTTGTTGCTCTCTTTCCTGTATCCAACCTCTTCCATGACTCCTCTATCTGTACTTTTTCTCCTCAAATTCATTGACTTTTTCTTTAATTATTATTAATTACAGAAAATTACATATTATTGCTGGATATATTTAGTAATATGTATATATGTGCTTCTGCATGTACATTGTGCATGTATATGTGTGTGTGTGTGTGTGTGTGTGTGTGTGTGTGTGTGTGTGTAGTTTTAGACCTGACCACTTGCTCTTAGATAATCAACCATGGAGCTCATTTCTGCCTAAAACTACCTCTCCCTCTTCTCACTGGTGCTTATTTGCTTCTAACTCCTTATTAAGTAGTGGGACCAAGGGAGGTTTCCTCTATCTACTCTGGAATGTCAACTGGTACTGTATTGTTCTAATACTGTTTTTAAGTAGATACATTGTTTGGTTTTTCCCAGGCCTAGCTTCCCACTCATACCTAAATGAAACAACCTAAGAGCAGTCTTCCTAGCACCATGGCACTTATGTTCATTTGACCCCACCTATCATGATATATATACTCTGAGACTTTTCAAGATGTGTGTTGTAGACTTATCAACTGAGGATGTGCACCCCATCATCAGTTATCATCTTTTTTATCAATTATGGCTTTATGTAGTGGTTCTCATATGCTGCAGAGAGAAGGACTTTCAGTGAGGGTTAAGAGATGTGCTTCGCCAGTCTGACAGTTTAAGGATAAGTATTTAGAATACAGTTAGTATAATACTGATTTAAGAAAGAAGCAGTATGTTTATCCTGTACAAAACGGCTAACAGTATCAGCATACTGCCTTTTTCTTAAGGCAGTATAATTCCTAACTGTATTCTAAACACTTATCCTTAAACAGGATAAACACACTATTATGCACAGACACAAAGAAGAAAAGTAACAAGGAGTACCCAAAAGAAGATGTTTAAATATCACTCAGAAGGGGAAATAGAATAGACAGAGGTAATGGTAGAAGAAAAGGAATAAGCTAGGAGATGAAGTACAGAGAGAAATAAGGGTAGAGATCAGACCTGGGGAGAGTGGGCGTGGGAGGACAGAAGACCTGCAGAGAAAAAAGAAATTGTGCAACTCTGTGACAAGCTGGAGACCTAAGTCAGAAAAGGACTCTGGGAGTATATGAGTGTGGAGGGATATATCCATCGACATGTGAGGGGGACTATAGATGATGAGACTGCTGGTAGCAGGGGCTATGAAGACTAAAGAGGACATCTTCTAACTAGATAAGACTCTTAGTGGAGGAAGGAGAACATCAACCTACCCACAAACACTTTGATCCAAAACTTACACTGCCTACAAGAGGTGCAGGGATAAAGATGGAACAGGCAGAGCAGAGACTGAGGGAATGTCCAACCATTGACTAGTCCAACCCAACACCACCCCATGGAAAAGAGCCAACCACTGACACAATTAATGATACTATGTTTGCAGGTAGGAGCCTCTCTGAATTGTCCTCTGAGGGCTCCACCTAGCAGTGGTCAAAACAGATGCTGAAACTTACAGGTCTAAGGACAGGGAATGTGGTGGAAAAGTGTGTGTGAGGGGGAATAAATAAATGAACCTAGAGGTGACGAAAGTTCCACAAGAAGACCAACATAGTCAACTAGCCAGGGCCTAGACACAAAGATCTGCTAAAAATGTACATCAAGGTATTTTATTGAATGTAAACTGTTACCTAATAATGAACACACAAAAGTGCCAGAAAAAAAATCACAAAATCATTGCCAAAAATCTATTCTGTTTATGTTTACCAGAAAATGTAGAAAGTGCCTGCATTTTGTGTAGACACCTCAGCCTTCATGAATTCACCAGAACCTTAGCGGTCACATTAAAGAGTGGCTTCATTTACCTTGAGCATGCCAGAGTGCCCTAACTTGAAACTGGAGTCTTCTGAAAAGCACTGGAAGCATGACACCATGACAACACATTCTGATGCAGTATATATTTTATTCAAATTCTAAAACACCTATCCAAAACACTGATAAGTTTTTATGGTTGGTATTATTAAGTATTAAAACTTAAATTTTTCATTAGAGATACTATGTTGACAAGCTTTGAAGAAATTTTGACAAGCAATATGTTTACAGAGTATTATTCTGTATATTTTGTGTGCAATATATCATGATCAAATGAACAAAAGTGTCATTTCTATCTTAGAGACGTTTCTCAAAGACACAATTAGAAGCATCACCTAATAAATTTTGTGATAGTCTCTTTAACAACTTTAGAATCTCTTTGGCATCTGCCCAAATGAATTGAAGTTATATTAGCATATGTTGGAATAAACATTTAAATATCATTTATTCTTGGTTTTTCTTATACCTTGATCTCTGTGATTACCCAATGACTGTGTACTTCAGATATGCTTGAATGGATATGAAGGTTCACAGGTTCTCTCATTACTCTTAGCTAATGGACCACTCCTTGAATCAAATATTAAGTATTTGGATTCTTCTAGTCACACATGACTACCTCAGTTGTGTGTCATGGGCCTTGTAAAATATTAGTAGAGATAATTCATAGACCATTTATGAACAGTGAGTAGAATATGATGTAGGGTTCCTTCTTCCATCTGCTAAATGCAAGCTTTTGTGCTGACTAATGAACCATATTTATATTTGTCTTCTTCAAAATTTAATATCATTTCAGAGTTAATGACTGTAAACCTTTGCAGTATATGAATATATCTTCTTCATGAGGAACCATTGTAATACATGCATATCAGCATTAAGCCTTTAGCTAAGTATCTACTTTGCTCATCTGTCATAAAACTCTATGGTTCATCTTTATTAGTTTCTTGAAAATAACATACTTTCATCCTTTATTATTAAAAAATTATCGAGTAGTTATACCATAGTTTCAGATTATTAATTCATTGGGGGAACGAAAAGGTTGTTTAATCATTTGGTTACTTTAAATAAAACTGAAGTAGGTGACGATTTACAAGAATCTTTTTTGGATTGCTGACCTTAATTACTTACAAATAGACCTAGAAATGATGTCGTAGGTTCTTCTTGTCATGTTAGCTTTTTGTCAGATTTTTACACTGATTACCAAACCAGGCTCATCAGCTTTACATTCCCATTAGCGGTGTAAAAGGATTCCCCCACTCTTGCCACCATTTTTGTTTGTATGTTTGTTGGCTTGGTTCATTCCTGATAGTAACTACTGTGACTACAGTTAGAGGAAATCTCAAAGCAGTTTTAATTTTAATTCCTTTTGTGCATAGTGACATTGAAACTTGTTTAACATGTGAATTGGCCATTTGCATTTCCTTTGAAACCTGTCTGTTCAATTCACTTTCACTTGTATTGAGGTGAGTGCCTTTTGAGTTACTTCTATATTTTGTCTATTAATTCCATGTCAGCTTACAGATTTTCTTTCCAATCTGCAGTCTCTCTGTTGTGGTAACTGGTTTCTGTGTTGTGCAGAAGTCTTTAACAGATTCAATCACATCAGTCAGTACTTTCTATTACTTCCAGGTCTTTAAATGTTCTATTTAGAAAATCATTTCCTGTGTTTTTCTTCAAGTGTATTGTCTATGCTTTCATATTGGAGTTTCAAAGTTTTGGGTTGTACTGTAAAGTCTTTGTTCCACGGATAAATATTTGCAGAGGATTATATATATATATTCCTATGTGTCAGTATCCAGCTTAACTGAATCCTTGTTGAAGACATTACTTCTTTCTACCATGCGCTCAACATCTTTTTCAAAATCAAATGACTGTAGATTTACAGTTTAATTTCTCTTTTGTACTCTCTTCCATTGAACTCAGTGACTGTTTTTACCACAGTACCATGACATATTTGTCAATATAAATTTCTAACTTGATATGAAATAATTGTAATACCCCTCTAGGATTTTTCTTTTTTTCTTTTTTTATTCCAGTCAGGATCATATCATGCAACTCTGGCTGTCCTGGAGTTTGCTATGTAAGCCATGCTTTCTTCAGTCTCACAAAGACTCACTTGCCTTTGCTTCCCATGTGACAGGATCAAAGACTTGAATCACCACATGCAGCCCATATTGTTCATTTTGTTCAGAATTGATTTGACTGTTATCCTTTTTGCTACATTGTCCAACATTATTCAGCTCATACATATAACAAACCAGGATTAGTTTATGTCTAACTTATCTAAATCATATTATTAGCAAAAATGAATGCTCATTTTTCTGAGATAGCACCAGATAGATTTCCAAAGTGGCTGTACTAGTTTGCATTCCCACCAGCAATGAAGGAGTGTTCCTCTCTCCCCACATCCTCACCAGCATGTGGTGTCACTTGAATTTTTGATCTTAGCCATTCTGATGGGTGTAAGATGGAATCTCAGAGTTGTTTTTATTTGCATTTCCCTGATGACTAAGGAGGTTGAGCATTTCTTTAAGTGTTTCTCAGCCATTTGATACTCCTCTGTTGAGAATTCTCTGTTTAGTTCCAAGCCCCATTTCTCAAAGGGGTTATTCAGTTTGGTGGTGTTTAATTTCTTGAGTTCTTTATATATTCTGGATATTAGACCTTTGTCAGATGTAAGGTTGGTGAAGATTTTTTCCCAGTCTGTAGGCTGTCGCTTTGTTCTCTTGACAGTGTCTCTTGCCTTATAGAAGCTTCTCAGCCTCATGAGGGTTTCCTCAAGACCTAGCTATTCCACTCCTTGGAATACACCCAGAAGATGCTTCAGCACACAACAAGAAAATTTGCTCAACCATGTTCATAGCAGCCTTATTCATAATAGCCAGAACATGGAAACAGCCTAAGTGTCCCTCAGTAGAAGAGTGGATAAAGAAATTGGTACATATACACTATGGAATACTACTCAGCTATTAAAAACAAGGAATTCCCGAAATTTGTGGATAAATGGATTGAGCTAGAAATGATCATAATGAGTGAGTTAACCCAGAAGCAGAAAGAATCAAATGGTATATACGCACTTATATCTGCATATTAGCCCAAGGGGCATGTCCCACAAAACCCTTCACTTACCAAGAAACTGGGACAGAGGGGAAGGCATCCTATTGGGACTCTAAATAAGAGAAGCATGGGATAATAGCAAAATAAAGGGATCCAGAGGGTCCTAGAAACCTACAAGTAGAACAATATGATAGGCAGATTTGGGCCCAGGGGTCCTGCTCAAACTAAGGCACCAGCCAAGGACAATACAGGAGGTAAACTTTAAACCCCTTCCCAGATCTAGCCAATGGTCAGAACATTCTCCACAGTTGAGTGGAGAGTGGGATATGACTCTTACGTACTCTGGTGCCTCACATTTGACCATGTCCCCTGGAGGGGGAGACCTGGTGGCACTCAGAGGAAGGACAGCAGGTTGCCAAGAAGAGACTTGATACCCTATGAGCATATACAGGGGGAGGTAATCCCCCTCAGGAACAGTCATAGGGGAGGGGAATAATGGAAAATTGGGGGGGGGGAGGGAGGAATGGGAGGATACAATGGATGGGATAAACATTGAGATGTAACAAGAATAAATTAATAAAAAAAATGAATGTTCAGCTGCTTTAGTTATTGTTCCACTCCCTACCATCTCTGAGACTCTAAAATATTGTTTGTCTATGCAGTCTGCTGTTAAATTTGAAGAAAATTGGGAAACAGAGTATTTATGAGACAGAAAATAAAATGATGTAACACAAATATAATCATACTATGGATTTCTAAAATCATTACAAAAATATTTTTTAACTGTCAGAGCAGTCCAAGATTAGTCATGAGAATTCTGAGTGCTTATGAGAAAATGCCAAGAAAACTAAACAAGAGTCTATGGCCCCTGTTTCTTCAAAATACAGAATTGTCCTTGAAATGTGTTTTGTGCACCTCTCAGGGTGTAACAGATAGAATTTAGTTTACTTCATTTCTTTTTATTCATATGCCTCTATGGAACATGGTTTCGCCACATGTGGCTTGACCTTGCATTTGTAAACTTTACTCAGCTGACTCTTAACCCTCAGAATATAAATCGTCTGAAGCTCTGAATAAAATTGGTTATTTAATGTGACCTTAGTCTGACTTATTTTTAGACTGGATTCTTCCAGGTTCATGCCACCAATTAGAGCAGTAAACAGATAACTAGTGAGAACTACTATCATTAATTATCACTAACAAGATTTTTTGTCATTTTCCCTTATAGTTCATAAATTATATATTATTTGTGTGATAAAATGTCTCCCCAAACCTGAGTGAGAACATACTACAAATTGCTGATCTAGTTATAGACTAAACTCAAATGAGAAGCCAATATTAAAAGACAAAATCATATAAAATCAGGAAGAAAATAAGGAACTAACTGAAATAAAGAACATGCTTCAGTTCACTTGGCAATGAGTATCCATGCATTAGTAAATGTTCTATATCATTATGCATGCTGACATATCCATGATGCAAGCCATCATAATATTTTAGCACTTTGTACATTCCTTCACTCTTTCCAAATCTGAAGAGGAGTCAAGAATGTTTAAGCAAATCTTGAATTTTGCAGCACTACAAACTGAATTTTTGCTGGTCACTAGGAAGCACAGCTGGTTTCAAATTCAATAGAGACTGGCGTTGGGACACCACCAACAAACTCTTAACATCACGCAGGGCTTTAAGAATCTAATCCTATTTCAATGATAATAATTGCAAAGCATGGATCATGTCTACAATATTTCATTCAACTTTTCCATGCTGTGTTAGTTAAACCAACATTGTCTTATCTACTTACAAAAAGGTGCTCCTCCGGTAGATAAGACGTAAAAATCTAACAGAAGAGGCCATCTTCCCCCACCATATGACCACAGCCTATCAGGACTCAACCAGATAGCATGAATCTCCATTCTTCGTTTCAGAGGTCTACAGGAAGAGAATGGGGTAGGAGAAGAAGGGAAGCAGGAAACAGGAAGATACAAGCAAGGGGATAACAATCAGGATGTAGCATGAATAAATTATAATACATTTTTAAGAGAAATAAACATTCAAGATGTGGTTAATCACAAACTCAAACGTACAAACTCCTTTTTGAAGGGACTACCCTTAACTCTTTTATCATACCACTTCTACTTTCTGTTTCCAATTTTAACCATCAAAAGTTATGGCTTCATTTATCCAACCTGTTCACTTAGTACTTAGGTAATTTGCTACCTAATTGATTGTCCTTACAAATCTCTTAGTCAAAGATGTTAAAGTGTCATAGTTAGATAATTTTGGCAGAGTTTCTGATATGTTACACATAAGGTTTCTCAAGGATATAGTCAGCTGTATTTTGAAAGGGGCAGGAAGTTATTCCAGAAGAAATCATATTACTAAATATTTGAATCTTGTTGGTAGCTAGACCACATTATTAAAAAATATGGAAAAGGCACTACACTGTAGATTTAACTTCATTTGTTTAATGAAGAATTTAAACATTTTAACTGTAATTATATTATTTCACTATACTTGGTCTAGCTAGGTTATAATTTCCTCAGGTAAGAAACAATCACAGTTGCTGACTAAAAACATTTAATCACCCTGATATTTTGATAGAGCAATAGCCTACTTCTCGTGTCCAAACATTGAACAATGAATAACAAAACAATGTTTAAATCTTGAAGTTTAAGAAACAAAAAACTTTTAGTTACTCTTCATAACGACCATGTGTTTAAAAGATTTCCTCATTTATTGGTAAAGGTGGGTCTTTTTTTAAGCTTTAATTTCTTTATTAATTTATTTATTTATTATTTAATCGCTTTAAAGCCTGATTCCAGCCCCGTTACGTTACTCTTCTCCTCCCCGTCCTACCCTCACTCACCCTCCCCTCAACCCTCCTTTTCTTCTTCTCAGCGAAGGGGAGGTTGCCAAGGGGTACCAACCCACCCTGGCTCTTCCAGATGTAGCAGTGCTGTGCACATCCTCTCTAATTGAGGCCTGACAAGGCAGCCCAGCTAGGGGAAATGGATCCAAAGGGGAACAGGATGCAAAGGCAGGCAACAGAGTCAGAAACAGCTGCTATTCCCTTTGTTAGGGGACCCACATGTTGAGCAAGCCACACATAGGCTACATATGTGTAGGAGGGTCAAGCATGCTCTTTGGTTGATTGTTCAGACTCTATGAGCCATATAGGCTCAGGTTAGAAGAATCTGTATGTCTTCTTGTGGTGCCTTTGACCCCTCAGACTACCTCTATTATTCCTCCCACTCTTCTACAAATCTCCCCAAGGTAGGCCTATTGTTTGGCTGTGTGTCTGTGCATTTGTTTACAGCAGCTGCTGGATGAAGCATCTTAGGAGACAGTTATGCCAGGATCCTGCCTGCAATCAAGGCAGTGTCTTAGGTTATTGTTATAAAACAGTGTTTCCTTCAGTTTCTCTCTTAATTGAGATTCTCATACATGTTTAAAAATATGTGTCACAATACAATCTTGAGTAGTTTAAATTTTTTCTTAACCCTCGACGTTATACTGACTCCATCTTTGTCACAATGCTCAAGTTACTTGCTTTTTAGTTCTTTCATTCCTCCAGCTGAATCCATTTCATCCTACATCTCTGTCTGGGTGAATCCCCCAGCTGAACCCCATACCTTCTCTTCTCACTCCTCTTCCCCTGGCTGGCAGGAAGTCCAGCCCTATTCTCTCCACTGCACATTGCTTGACTACAAGCTGCTTTATTGACAAACCAGGGGGAAAATTGGGCAGCAGAGTTTATACACATTTGACAGTAAATTCTCATAACAAAGCTTACAACCAGACATAGGGTTACAGAAATCAGCATTTAAACTACACAATAAACTTATGCCTACATTTCACCCTTTAGTCTAATAAAAGGCTCCTTTTCTTGCAATAACAAACTATGTATAATATAACAATTATGAAAATTAGTAGGTATGACTTAACAATTGCCTATTTGGCAATCCTTGGATAAAGTATTTTGCTGTCTATCAATTTCTATCATCCTACCCAATTTCTTACATATACTTATTATAATAATTCACATAAAGAAATAGAAAATGTATCCACATTTGATTTTTGTATTACTTGAAAGATTTTCCTGGGATATATAAGCTGTGCGAGAAAAATTAAAGTTGTTGGAACTTGCTGTTTGAAGTTTGTTTTATCCACTCAAATAAACAATTGAATCTTGGTGAAGTTTATTAGAATTTATTCATTGGAGCTTGTCTGTGTGTGTGTGCCCAGTATGTGTGTATATGAATGTGGTCTTTTTTCTCTAGTCCCTGGCTACTATCAGTAGCAGACTCCTCAGGTTAAAATCAGTTCTGTCCCAGAGATTAGTCACTGGCTGCCATCAATAGCAGCCTACACTGGCTATTGTTAGTGACAGCTCCTGTAAGTAATATCAGTCCTAATGTGGAGAATCAAGTAGTTTACTCTCATAGAAAACTCTGCCAGTTCATCCGTCAGCCGCCTATGCACACCCTAACTCAGTTTATCAAGTGGTGTTAAAGCTGGTCTTCCATACAGACTGAGTCAAAATTCAAAATTCCCCACAGCCTATCTCAGTCCAAAGACTGTTTAACAGTCCAAAATTCAATGTCTCTTCAAAGACAATCTCTTGACTGTAACCCCAATAAATTCAAAGTTAAAAAGCAGATCACATACTTCCAATGTACAATGGCACAGAATATGCATTAGCATTTCAATAGGAAAGAAATGGAGCCTAGTGAGGAAATATTGGACCAAAGCAACACACACACACACACACACACACACACACACACACACACACACACACACACACACACACAAAAGCAACTGGGCAAACTACAAACTCTGCATTTCCATTTCTGATGTCAACACACTTTTCAGATCCCTAACACCTTTGAGCTTTGTTGACCGCAACCCATTTTTCTATGTTGGGCTGGTTTCACAGCCTGGAATCAGCTCTCCTTGGCAGGTACGCCAGGAGTCTACTGTCTCCAGCATGTAGGGATCTCCAACTCAATCCTGGCTTCAAAAAGCCTCACACAATGGTCTCTCAGAGTAACTATGCAGGGACACTAGTGAGAAGCAGTTGGTCTCAGCGACTCTTTTTAGTTATGGAGGGAAATTCAACAGCCCATTTCCTGTAGCTTTTGATTCTAAAGCCCAGACCACAACGCCAAACCTGCAAAGTCCTTCTGCTTTGAACTAAGGGGATAAAACTAAGCTTTTTGTTTTTGATGGTTTCCTTACTGATTAAGATTTTTTTAGATCAATCCATTTGTCCACAAATTTTGGGAATTCCTCGTTTTTAATAGCTGAGTAGTATTCCATCGTGTAAATATACCAGAGTTTCTTAGTCCATTCTTCTACTGAGGGACATTTAGGCTGTTTCCATGTTCTGGCTATTATGTATAGAGCAGCTATGAACATGGTTGAGCGTATGTCCCTGTTGTGTGGTAGGGCATTTTCTGGGTATATTCCAAGGAGTGGGATGGCTGGGTCTTCAGGAAGCCCTATTCCCATTTTTCTGAGAAAGCGCCAGATAGATTTCCAAAGTGGTTGTACTAGTTTGCATTCCCACCAGCAATGAATGAGTGTTCCTCTCTCCCCACATCCTCGCCAACATGTGGTGCCACTTGAGTTTTTGATCTTAGCCATTCTGATGGGTGTAAGATGGAATCTCAGAGTTGTTTTGATTTGCATTTCTCTGATGACTAACGAGGACGAGCATTTCTTTAACTGTTTCTCGGCCATTTGATATTCCTCTGCTGAGAATTTTCTGTTAAATTCCAAGCCCCATTTCGCAATTGGGTTGTTTGGTTTTGTGGTGTTTAATTTCTTGAGTTCTTTATATATTTTGGATATTAAACCTTTGTCAGATGAAGGGTTGGTGAAGATCTTTTCCCATTCTGTAGGCTGTCGCTTTGTTCTCTTGACAGTGTCTCCTGCCTTACAGAAGCTTCTCAGCCTCATGAGGTCCCATTTATTAATTGTCGACATTAAGGCCTGGGCTGTTGGTGTACTGTTCAGGATGTTGTTTCCTGTGCCTATGTGTCCCAGGCTCTTCCCCACTTTTCCCTCTAACTGAATTAATGTCTCTGGTTTTAAATTGAGGTCTTTAATCCACTTGGACTTGAGTTTTGTGCATGGTGACAAATAAGGGTCTAATTGCATTTTTCTACATGTAGACATCCAGTTAGACCAGCACCATTTGTTGAAGATGCTATCCTTTTTTCATTGAATAGATTTGGTTTCTTTGTCAAAAATCAAGTGAGCAAATGTGTGTGGATTCATCTCTGGGTCTTCGATTCGATTCCATTGATCCACCAGTCTATTGCTTTGCCAGTACCATGCTGTTTTAATTACTGTTGCTCTGTAGGACAGCTTGAGATCAGGTATGGAGATTCCTCCAGAGGATCTTTTGTGGTATAGGATTGTTTTTGCTATTCTGGGTTTTTTATTTCTCCATATGAATTTGAGAATTGATCTTTCAATATCTTCAAAGTATTTTGTAGGTATTTTGATAGGAATTGCATTGAATCTGTAAATTGCTTTTGGTAAGATGGCCATTTTTACTATGTTGATTCTCCAGATCCATGAACAAGGTAAATCCCTCCATCTTCTCATGTCATCTTTAATCTCTTTCTTCAGAGGTTTGAAGTTTTTTTCGAATAAGTCCTTCACTTGCTTGGTTAGAGTTACTCCTAGATATTTTATATTGTTTGTGGCTATTGTGAAGCGAGTAGTTTTCCTAATTTCTTCCTCTGCCTGTTTGTCATTTGTATACAGGAAAGCTACTGACTTTTTTGAGTTTATTTTGTATCCTGCCAATTTGCTAAAGGTGTTTATCAGCTGTAGGAGTTCTCTGGTGGAATTTTGCGGGTCACTTACATACACTATCATATCATCTGCAAATAAGGATAATTTGTGGACAAATGGATTGATCTAGAAATTATCATAATGAGTGAGTTCACCCAGAAGCAAAAAGAGACAAACGGTATATACTCACTTATATCAAAACACTAGTCCAAGGAATACGTACCATGAAAATCTTTACTTACCAAGAAAGTGGGTCAGAGGAGAGGATATCGGATTGAGACTTTAGGCAAGAGTAGCATGGAAGAAAGAGGAAATAGTAGGACCCACAGGGTCCTGAAAACCTACAAGAAGAACTTTATGACAGGCAGATCTGGATCCTGGGGTCCTCCTCAAACTAAGGCACCAGCCAAGGAGAATATAGGCAGTAAGCTTTGAACCCCTACCAAGACCTAGCTGACAAACATGATACTCTCCACCGTTGAGTGGAGAGTGAGATCTCACTCTCACACGAACTCTGGTGCCCCTTTTCTGACCATGTCCCCCAGACGAGGAGACCTGGTGGCACTCAGAGGAAGGATAGCTAGTTTACAAGAAGAGACTTGATATTCTGAGAGCATATATAGGGGGAGGAGGTCTCCCTCAGTCACAGACATAGGGGAGGGGAGAAGGGGAGAAATGGGAGGGAGGGAAGAATAGGAGGAAACAGGGGAAGGGCTAACAATCGAGGTGTAATATGAATAAATTAATAAAAAAAGATTTTTTTAGTTTATCTTCACAATGTGGAAGCTTGACTGGCTGGGGTCTTACCCTGAGGTAAACATTCCTTTTCTTCTATTTTGCATCTGGATATAATAAAATTATTTTTATCTACTTGATCACTAGCTTCACTTTGCTTCCTGGTGTTCCTTTTCTTTTCAAATTATATATTTTATGTTGTTGTTGTTTGTTTTCTCAGCTTGCTCCTTTTCATTATAGACCTGCATAAGAGCAACAACTAATAACCATGTGACAGAGTCAATGTTAGGATTCATGAAATCTCCATTGCCAATACTAATTTTCAGGGCCAAAGGCAGAAAGCAGCCACATTACTCACTAAAATGTCACAAGAACAGCCTCTGGATCAGTAATTTTCCTGTCCTCTGAAACCTCTTGGCTGGGACATCATAACCTATGTTGCTTTCAGCACCACTGTCTTCCATAATAATATTCTTATAGCTATTTGAGCTTCATTTAAAATGTTCAGCTTCATCCTAATCCTAAGTCCCAAAGTCCACATTATGCCAAAAAGCATAAGGGTCAGGCACCTGCCACAATAACCCACTCTTAGTACTGACTTCTCTGGTTATTTGGTGTGAAGAGACACTATGACCATGGCAACACTCATAAAAATAGGAACAACACCAACAAACAAACAAATAAACAAATTTTATTTAGTCTTCATTTTGCTTTAAGAAATTTCCATATGCTACATCCCATTACTCAGAAAGCAGGAAAGGCAAGAGCCACTAGGCTTGGCATAAGGTTTTTAAAGCACAAAGCCCAGCCCATCTCCCACCCCCAGTGACATAAAGTCCAGCTGGTATCTTCCAACAAGGTTACAGCTCCTAATCATTTCAAATAGGGTCATTCCCAGATGACTAAGCACTGAAACTGAATCATAGAAGAAGAACAGAACTTACCAACAATACAAAAAAAAGTGTTAGTGCTCAGGCACATTGATGCAGTATTTGCTTACCATAAACTCCAGTCCAATTAAACTCACTCCAAAATAAAATTTGTAAAAGAAGAAAAGAAAAAACACACAAGAAAAAGTAGTATTTTTATTTTAACTGTTATTATTATTTTTTTTACAAACACTAACAATGATCTAAGCTTGCATTGATAATGCATGAAGGAATACAAAAGGAAAGCAGTTCCTCTGGAAGTACCTGGACCAAGGAAAGTTCAAAAATGAGTCTTTCACTTCTCTCCCTGAATTCTCCGTATGTTTCTAGGAAAGGACATGTCTCTGTAATTCTTGAATGATGGAAACCATGGTGCAGCAAATGAGTGAGCAACTCTTTACAATCTGCCTTAATAGTATATTACAAGGGAGAAAGTAACTTTACTGACATAACTGCTGCAGAATTGTTACATTATATTGGATATTTCTTTAAGGTTGCTTTTAACTTTTGGCTGTTTTGAATAAATGATTCCCACAACACAGAAATATACTATTCTTGGAAACTACATAATTTAAGATTACACCTATGCATTTAGAAATCCAAGGCAGTAACGTTGGTTTCCATTGGATTTAATTGCTTTCTTAAAGGCAGGTTAACCATAAGCAAGCTGAATTCACAGCAGGAAAGCAGGTTATGTGCATAGAATGAAATGATCTTACGGAGTTATAGCTACTTGTCTATTGCTGTAATAAGACACCAAACCAAGGCAAATTTGGGGCTTACATTTCTAAAGAGAGAGACTGTGACCATCATGGCAGGGGGTGTGGCAGCAGGTAGGAATGCCTGGAGCTAGAGCTGTAGGTCAGAGCTCACATCTTGATTGACAAGCATGAAACAGAAAGAGCTGAAAATGGCATGGGCCTTTGAACCCTCCATGCCTACCTCTCAGGGACACATTGCTTCCAAAATGACCACATCCCGCAATCCTTCCCTAACAGTTCCACAAACTGGGGATCAAACATTCAAATATATGATCATTTGGAGGCCATTTTCATCCAACCTGCCACGAGGAATATTATGTTAATCTTTGTAAAGTTTGGACAATTCTTTCTCTCTGGAGTGTAAGAATAATTTTCAGAAAAGTGACATTACATAAGTGTATATAGAAACTAAAGTTTTTAAAACATATTCTCATTATTAACGTCAAAATTATCTTGTTGAATGAATTAAGGTTATATTTAGGTTTTCTAAAGTATCTTCAGTTATGATCAAATTTTCCATGTTTTATGAACATTATAGAGAGTTTTGGGTGACAGTTCAGGTAGCAAACTGTCTCTGTCATCTTATTTGGAAAGCTACTAACCTGCACTCCCGGCATACTCAGATAATCAAGATTATTTCTTCTCAAATATCTGATGGAGTTGCAGACCAGGCACATTAGTTTTAAAATGAAGCTTAATTGTTTAGGAATTAAGATGTTTTTGGCTCTAGATAGATGTTTTAAGTTGATAATGACAGATGTGATGGAGATTGATTTACATTCAGAATTTTAGACGCACCAAGGTAGGAAAGATGTTTTCTTCAAGGCTGTCAAATACAAACAGCCAAAACACTAAGAATATAACATTTATATAATTCCTGATTGTCCACGGTTCTTCTTGCTATAGGTAGTTTATTGTATATATGTGTAATAATATAAATGCACACGTAAAAATAAAAAATGTTTAATTAATAAAAAGTAGAAAAATGTATTGAAAAACATAGCAAGAGAACTACAATCAATATATTATACACACATTTTGTGTATCGAAAAGATAAATGTATTACAAGATAAATAGGGGATGATATTATATTATCAACATGATTATTGACAAAAAATTGGAAACAGGGAAGAAAATTAAGCACATAGCAACTAAGAGGCTCTAGAATGTTGTAGTAATGACTTCAAAGTCAAAAAATATTAAAATTTTGTCACAATAATGCTTCATCTTTCCACTATTATTAGTAGTAGTATAATATGTATTATAGGGTGAAATTTGTAATTTTGGACTATTGAATAATATCCTAGCCTACTGAAGCGATGTTAGATTCAGGGAGAATCTACACATAACAAGGTGTATACGTTTGTATGTTTGAATATACATATGTATGTATATCTAGCTATAATCTATAATTATTTATTATCAGTATATCTATTAAACATCTGTCCATCCACCCATCATATATATATATATATATATGTGTATATATGATCTTATTTTAATGTATATGCCAAACAGTGACCCATCCTTGCTAGATAAGCACATTACACACTGAAATTCATCACTAGAAGAAAAGTATCTTAATTTATTGCATTCCCATTAACTGATTTCTGTGAAAATAATATTCAAACATTTGAATTTATGTATCAATTAATAAGAAATATATGGCCAGAGAGATGAAAAAATGCCTACATTACAGTCTGTCACATAGTGTAATCATTTTAACATATACTTGATAATTAAAAATTTATCTCAAAACCAGCCTAATACATTGTATGTCGGTCTGTGAGTTCAATCATTCTGGAGATACTGAAACTTTTTAATATTTAGTAACTAAATATGTATAGTTTTAATAATAGTTACAAATTTGTTATCTACAAAAATCAATATCTTACAGTAATCATTTGTGTTAATTGCTCTTTCAGAGGACTCATGTTCAACTCTATCTAAAACTATTGTTATATAAAATATAATGCCTCACCGGGTGGTGGTGGCGCACGACTTTAATCTCAGCACTCAGGAGGCAGAGACAGGTGAATCACTGTGAGTTCAAGGCCATCCTGGTCTACAAAGCGAGTCCAGGACAGCCAAGGCTACACAGAGAAACCTTGTCTTGAAAAACCAATATATATATCCTCCATCCTGTATCCAAAAACATCAGATATATACATGATACATAGTCATAAATGTAAACAAATATCTATGACATACAAAGTAAAATATTTAAAAACATAATATTATATTTGAGAGTAATTATTAGATAAAATATCAAATGTTCCCAGTTAATGTAGGAAGTATTGTCCTCCTAAAATTTTGAAAGTTGAAATCTTACTTAGTAAATGTTTACTAATTAGTTTCCTTGCATATACGAGACCTTCTGCTTACTGTATAAGGGACTAAAACACTGATCCAACCAACCAAAAGCATTGTCCTATAGACATGGCTTAATCAAAGCTAAATATTTTCTAGAAAGAAAGGTGAAATTACATGACTGCACAGACACACATGTATTGGCACAATGTACAGATAGGACATGAAATGCACAAGTACAGCAGATCTATGTACCATGTGCTTGTTCTTGGCACATACATATGCAATTATCCTATCTATATAATTAAGTGGTACATGTGTGTGTGTGTGTGTGTGTGTGTGTGTGTGTGGTATGCATAGAACCCTTTGAGTACAAATATGTGTTTAAGGATATGTAGATAACCTGTAGAAATTATATAATTCATAACATACAGTTGTGCTTACCCGGGGGAAAAACAATGAAATACATGAACAAGATTACCTGTTGAAGTCTTTCTATTTTATAAGCATTATCAGAGAAACATCTTACATGTTGTGCAAAAAGATCATAGAATTGCAAGCAAGATGTTTCAGACCCAGAAATATCCTGCGGACAGTTTTAAAGTCTTTTCTTTTTGTCCCGAACTACACAGGAAGTCATGTAGTGTCCTGAGAAGAAAAATGGTATAGCTTGTTGTCTGTATTAACCCCCACCCCTTCTGCTATGTAGAAAAAGGATGATAGGGGAGAATGTACAAATAGAAGAACAGTTGGAAACTATTGTGATAAATAGTCTAGCCAAGGGATGTTAGTGTCTTGGGAAAAATAACAGCATTACAGAGTTTCTTCATTCTTTTAAAAGTCTGGAATCTTATCTGTGAGTTCTTCTTTTAGAATTTTATTTTAAGTCATGTTCTTTCCTTCATCAATGGCTTAATATATTCTCATATTTGCATTGCTTTAGTATGTAATTTTGAAGTTATCAACATGAACTATTTTATATGTTAAAGTGTATTCAGCAAATAATACTTCATTGGAAGCAAAAATATTTTAAATGAGATTTAAAATGTCAAGTACTTGTAGATGATAGTAATAAAGGTAAAATGAAGATCAAATTTAGTTATACCATCTGCGTATTGAAACTCTGATTTTCTTTGTTCATGAATGTGCACATTACAGTGATTACAATAACCATGAATACAGATCATGCTGTTCAGATTTAGCAAGCACACAGAAGTTCTCATGTTTACTAGCACATGTTCAATGTCTCATTCTATTTCAAAATAAAATCTTTATGTCTTCTAACAATGTACATTTATTCTCTTACATTTTACAGTAATAATTTTATTCATCAACTATTTGTGAATGCCTACCACTCCATTTTTACAGCCTTATTCTGTGGTAGAACATATCTGGTAAGAAAAATATGCTATAAGTAAGGTAAGACATAATGAGTCATAACAGTATGTTTGAAAGTGATCACTGTAATAAGAAAATAAAACTTTTTAAGGTGGCTGGTGTAATCTTGAAAAAGAGGTCCTGAATGGAATGGCCTATTAGTTCTCATCAGGATAGATTGCATCCATTTAATCTGTGTGCCTGCTAGAACATTTTGCCAAGGGGCATTGACCAAATCATGGGCACCAGAGTATATGTTAGAGGCTCAGCAGCAATCCCCTCACCCCTATGTGGAGAATCAGCTTTCTATTGGTCATGTCTGGATAGGGTATCTTGGTTCTCTGCAACCATTGCTCTTGGCTGGTGCATCAGTTTGTACAGATCCCCTTATGTCCAGATCTGCAGGCCTTGATGGCCACCCTGTGGAGCTCCTGCTCTCTCCTGGATCTTCCATACCCCCATTATTCCCTACAACTCTCAATGCTCTACCCAGAGTCCAGTTTCCAGTCACAGTATCTCTCTGGATCCCAATCTTGGTGGAGTTTCTCAGAGGACATCTATGATGAGCTAATATCCATTTATAAGTGAGGATATACCATATGTGTCTTTTGGGTCTGGGTAACCTCACTTAAGATGACCGTTTCTAGTTCTATCCATTTGCCTGCAAATATCAAGATTTCCTTGTTTTTAACAGCTGAATAATATACCATTGGGTAAATGTACAGAAGTCTAGTGGAGCAGAGTAGGCATAAGAGGGGGAGAGGGTAGGAGTGGGAAGATAAGATGGGGGGAATAACTATTGGAATGCAATGTGAATAAATTATGATAAAATGTTCATAAAAATAAAATGCAGTTCATAAATCAAAAAAAAGAAAGAAAGAAAGAAAGAAAGAAAAAGTAACTATTACCACCAAAGTTATTTGATAAGGCCACAGGAATCATATTATTTTATATTTGTCTAAAATTATAATATATATGTCTATATATATTAAAATTATATAATACATATGCATATATTAAAGTTATGCTCCTTAAGATGATAATGTTTTCCACTTGAAACATAGATTAACACAACACCCATTATTAGGCATGAGAAAACTTTAGATTTTTCATGATAAAAAAAAAAAACAACACAGCATGATACCTTGCTACATTCCACCCCTCATCAACAAAGCTCCCTTTACAGTAAATGGAGATCATCACAGAAAAACAAAGCAGAATCAACTGACTCTGGGAAGCTCAACTGTAACAAATACTTTTGCACCAGGATTTCTGCATTTATAGCTCAGAAAACAGCACAGAGGAGCAGGTAGAAAGGTTGTAAGAACCAGAATACCAGAAAGTAACAGTGAAATAGTGTCCGCTAGAAATGGTGGCACAATGATTAGATAATGGAATATCAAGAAGGCCGTTTGTTTGGAAGGGGAAATTTTTATATGGTCCACTCCTATACAAAGAACCTCAAGCAACTAATAAGTGCTTGGAAAGGTAGAATAAGGCCCTAGCACAGAGATGAAGCCCCCTATAGGTTATCAACTACCAGATGATCAACTGTAACCACTATAGACTGAGACTTCGGATACCACTCTTCTCTTGGAAAGTCATATCTGCAGGCTTTTAATTACCCTTCATAAAGTGTTACTTGTTTGAGACTCCTTGACAGTCTTGCTGGATTCTGAGCATTAGCATTAACATTTCAATAATGAAGTGACACGGAGGTTTTCTTCTTTATGTTCAGGATTGCTGAGTGCTGCTGTGTCAACCTAGTTGATTCACCTAGAGTCTGTGAGGAAGCAATTTCTCCCATGAACTTCCTGGAGGTCTCTAGAATACCACATGTTCTTGTGTGTTATGTGAAGTCTGGAGCCTACACACAAGTAGTTCTTATTTTCCTCATTCTGAAAGGTCATGAGTAATCTTTTTTTTTTTTATTAATTTATTCTTGTTACATCTCAATGTTTATCCCATCCCTTGTATCCTCCCATTCCTCCCCCCCCCCCATTTTCCCATTATTCCCCTCCCCTATGACTGTTCCTGAGGGGGATTACCTCCCCCTATATATTCTCATAGGGTATCAAGTCTCTTCTTGGCTACCTGCTGTCCTTCCTCTGAGTGCCACCAGGTCTCCCCCTCCAGGGGACATGGTCAAATGTGAGGCACCAGAGTACGTGAGAAAGTCGTATCACACTCTCCACTCAACTGTGGAGAATATTCTGACCATTGGCTAGATCTGGGAAGGGGTTTAAAGTTTACCTCCTGTATTGTCCTTGGCTGGTGCCTTATTTTGAGCGGGACCCCTGGGCCCAAATCTGCCTATCATATTGTTCTACTTGTAGATTTCTAGGACCATCTGTATCCTTTTATTTTGCTATTCTCCCATGCGTCTCTCATTTAGAGTCCCAATAGGATGCCTTCCCCTCTGTCCCAGTTTCCTGGTAAGTGAAGGCTTTCATGGGACATGCGCCTTGGGCTAGTATGCAGATATAAGTGAGTATATACCATTTGATTCTTTCTGCTTCTGGGTTAACTCACTCATTATGATCATTTCTAGCTCAATCCATTTATCCACAAATTTCGGGAATTCCTTGTTTTTAAAAGCTGAGTAGTATTCCATAGTGTATGAGTAATCTTAAGAGATGAGGGTGTATCAAATGTCTACATTTATTTACTTAAGACTTGGTGGCAAATACACCTACATTTAAGTTTCTAGAAAGTAGCACTTTGGTATATGAATTAGAGTATTAATACAAATAGCTTATATTAAGTTAGTAAAAATTATAATTCCCTTTCTATGAGCATATGCTGAGGTGTGTCAATGTGTTTCCAGCGCCTGTTATGATCCAAAGACTATCTGTGCTGCACCATATGCTGAACTCATTAATATTTACAAAATACCCACTATTCATGATTTATCATCTACTTGTAATATTGCTGGAATTTATTGAAGATTTCTATATTTGTGTTCTTTGGGGACATTAATTCTTAGTCTGCTCTCATTGTCCCATGTTTTCCTAGCTTAGTTTTCAAATAAATAATGATGACTATACTGCTAAAGATTTGTAGAGTGGATTTCCTTTTCTGTGTTTGGTAGATTATTTTCATTGGCTCTTCTTTTCCCTTTAGAATTTTTTTCAGGGAAATATTTCAACTATAACTCAATTTCATTAATCTATACTGAAGTCTTTGGCTCATCATCTTATTCCGTAAGTGAGATGTAATAATTCCTCAGTATCTGAGAGATGGAGAGCTAAGTCAACAGAGGCTATGAAGGAAAAGGAGAGGCTGATGCCGCACAACATTTAAATATTTATTTCACAACACTGAAATGTTCATATCTTCAGAATAACAGCTTCTGCTTCATTTTAAGAGGAATTGTTTTCTTTTCACTGTTCCTGAGTTTTGCTAGTGTCTTCTGTGAAATAGACAGTTTTTAACTACTCTAAATTATGTTAGTGCCCTAATTGCCATTTATATGAAAAAAAAAAAAAAAGTCCCCCAGTAAAAAGTAAAGAATGGCTGTTACTAAAAGGCTTTCTACTTTTGAAGCAGATATTTTCAAGATGAAGAATCCTTCTTCTGGAGACTATTACCATCACTTTGCGATAGGAACACTCCCACACATGTTTATGAAAAGGAAGTGCATGTAATGTAATAAAGACAAGGGAAGAATTTTTTTTGGGAAGACATGAAAGTCTGTCTGTTCAGAAGCACAAGATGCAAACTGTCTGCATCCCTGCTAAATCTGCATGTGAAACCTAAAGCTCATTGTATGGGGATGTGAAAATAGGGCTCTGAGAAATTAGTGAATATGGAGTCTCATTCATGCACAAGTTTCTCTCTCTGTCCGACATGAATTGGAGCTTACTAGGAATTGGATCTTTGAAGTTAAACCTCAGTTCCTAGAACTGTGAAGAAAAAAATTTTTTGTTGTTTTTAAGGCCAACAAATACATGAACTAAAAAGAGATCTAAAAATGTTTTTGAAGGAAGGGGTAAGGATAAACTGGTGAAAATGTGAACATTTATTTTTACTTGTCTATTCTCACTAGTATCAGTTCTAGCTTAACATTTTGTTTAATTAGAACACACCCAACCACAGGGTCATTTCTCCCTTATTCCACAAATACTTAATGTGGCAAATTTCCCTTTTCACATAAAGGGATTTAATTATTTGTGTATTTGCCTAAGATCTTCTAAAGTAAAGTAAAATAATTTAGTTATCAAATAAAAATGTATTTACTGATGTAGTTATAGTTACTTCTTGTCAAATAAATAATTATTAAATAATTTAGTAAGGTCAAATGTATTTCAATGTCAGGTTCAATGGGAAATATCAGCATTTTTCATAAAATATTACCAAGTCACTACACTTGACTTAGTTTATAAAATTTGTCACAACTTGGTAGTAACTGTTTATTTATTTATCAAAAATTTTGATATTCTAAATTTTAAAAATCAAGGCTATAAATTTAAGTACTAAAAATCTATAACTATTTTGATGTATAAATTTAAAATCTCAACTCTGTAATGCAACATCATAAAAATAAAGTATTCAGAAGATTTTTAACTAGTAGAAAATGTTTCTATAAAATATATGAACAGTATTGTTCTATAAAGCATATAAAATGATTTCAAGGATTAAAATATCTGCTATGTGTGATTATCCATTTTCAGCTATTAGCTTTGCAAAAAAAAATCTATACTGAAGAGAAAATATTTTTCAAAGAAATTAGTGAATCTATATGCTACATGGCCATTCTGTCAAACTGCTTTCAAAATATAAAGTTTATATACAAAGCCAGGTGCCATGGCACATGACTGTAATCCCAGCACTCTGGGGGACAAAGGCAGGAGGATCTCTGTGAGTACTAGACCAGTCTGGTCTAAAAAGTAAGTACAGGATAGCCAAGACTACACAGAGACCCTGTCTTGAAACAAACAAACAAACAAACAAACAAAACCACTTTACATCCATTTATGTCCATATCCAAAGATCTGTATCTCTTTCACCTTTTGTCAGAGAATCTTATGAATGGAAAATGTTGTAGTTAATGCAGAGACACATAACTGTTCAAAATATTGAGAGCAACTGACTATCAGTACTTGTAGATGGACCATCTATATCATTAATGTCTTCCTTCATGACTCAGAAAATTTAAGGAGGAAGGGTGGAGCTTGTAACCACGCATCCTGAGGCATATGAACTTCTAAGGAGGTCAGTAAAGCTAGCTCCAATCCTCACCTTCCACCTTGTTTAACAGGCTCCCATGTTTTTTCTCTACATTCTCATAAGCTCACTGGGAGATTTTCCTGTCTCTGCTCCCACAATCACTGTAGAAGTTCCAGAATCTCAGCTGCACTACTGCTCCTCCTGGCCTCCTGGCTCCCTGACTCCTGGCTTTGTGTGAGTTCTAGGTCCCCAACTCATGTCAACATATTTTCATGGCAAGCACTCTATAAACTGAGATATGTCTTCAGCCTGGTAATGGCGTTCTTAACAAGTTGATATGATTTAGCTCATTCATAGTTCTCAGACCTTTACTTCCTGTAAACACAATGCATTTGTTATCGTTCTAGTTCATTGTAAATTCCCAGTTTCTAGTGGCATCCTTCAGAGACTTGTATTACCTTAAAAAATTAATCATGTCAAATATAAAAGCTCATTCTTTAGCTCTGGGTGCATTATGGAGTCTGTACCTGTTTGCTTGATGGAACTTTAAGAAGCATTTTTATTTTGATTTGTATGAGCAAAATAACTGAGGTTAAGAAACACAAATAGGGGGGAAATCCCATATTACTGAACAGGGCAAAAATATTTATAAAAATGACATAAAATCTACCTATTGTTTATTAAGTAGCTTTTGATTAATAGTTATGTCTGCCTTTGTTTATGTGTATGCAGAATGAATTACTGTATTCACATATTACTGTTGTCACTCTGCATAATGAAGTTTTGGTGAGTGACTGACAGGCTATAAAACCATGGCACTATAGGATTACAATGGAAGTAGGATAATTAATGCTGTCCTCTAATGACAGCACATCCATACCCACGCAACATCCGATTTGTATGTTCACATTGAAGTTGATAATAGAAAAATAAGCTACCTTTCTGCCAACCATGATAAAACATAGCAAATGTAATCATGAATAAAATTTAATGTGATAATAATCAAAAAATGACAACATTCTTGATTTACCTATTTGCTGCTCTTTATTAATGTTTAATGTTGTTTTAGAGCCTGCTCCTACTTACGGAATGAAGGTTGCTAAAATCATTTTCTCTGTTATAATGACATTACTCTCATAAATTACATGCGTACTTTGTCTTGATTGAGTCCAGTACTTCCGTAGAGCTAAGGACTAACGATCTGGCCTTCTGTGAGTCCACTGTATGATTCTGATATAGTAAACATTGTGCCTTTGATGCAATTTGCATGATATACATCCTAGCCATTAAAAAATACATGTTTGTATATGAAACTTTAAATATGAATAAGATTTACTTTTAACTTGTGTTAGAATTAAGTGATAAATCTTATTTTAAATTTAAAAAAAATTGCTTGGTATTACCTATATTTCCCTCCCATTTTACAAATAAATATGCTAGCCACCATAATAGTCCCTTAAAAATTATGCCACTTGATGAATAATTTGTAAATTCTTTAATGAACTTAATAATAAATCATAAAAATTAATGATATGATAAATCACTAATTTTGTAGTAAATTTTATCTTCTTCATGCCAGGTTAAATTACCTCAACAAGCTGACCTGATAGTGAGAATGAAATTAAGAGTGAAAATTATCTTTCACACCTTCACCTCAGAAGGACACGCCATTAGGTACCCAAAGGAAACTAAAGATACCTTTAAATCCGGGATTTAGAAAGTACTCAACATTAAAAAATGATTCGTGCTCAATTTGACATATGCTGAGCCAGATATGTCAAACCATATTAAATAGTCCAATTCCTCAAAATGACAGGAGTGACAGAAACATTAAGCCACCATAAGTAGATTTATAAGCAGATATTCAGTACATAACATTACACAAGATACAGTCTTTAACTTCTAACCTGATAGACTGTGTCCTACTCTTCCTGGAGACAAATCATGAGGATAATATATTATTCAGTATAACATATAACAGGTATAAAAAGCATCTTTTGAAAATGCTTGCCAAGAATAGCATAGATAACAGAATAGGTTATAGAATAATAATTTGAGGAAATATAAATAATATGACTTTTGTATATCTAACATTTATGAGCATCTTTTGCTGGTAAGCTACCTAAGATAGCAAAGAGTATTTCTTGTATTTGTATTACACAAATTTATCAATTAAAAGATCTATTTAATGATGAACATTAATGTAACAGATACCTTTGAGAAAAGGAGTTAGTGATTGGAAAAAAAAAAAAAAACCAGGGTCATTTCTGAGATGCCGATGTACTCTTACTCTGTCCCTGTCCTTCCTACGGGTGTGTTTCGTGTATATGCTTGTGTGTTTATGAATTTAATCTTACAGTCGTGTTGGTGTTTTCACCTGAAATTTAACTAAGGTACAACTTTCTCTGCTTTTCTTTTATAAAAAACATATTTATTAGTGATAACCATTGACTCTTATAAGGGTCACTGTAAATGTTATTTTTTTATTTTTTCAGATGAGCAGATGAAATGAGAGCTATCCCCAAGTCTTTCTAGCTCTTTCTGAACTCTAGCTGGCTAACTGAACTCAGCTGTTCTGACCTAAAGGTCTCTCCAAGCTGGCTGATTCAAGCTGATTTCTCCTAGATTCTGACTGAATTGCTCTGCCTGGCTTCAAACTAATTCTGGCAATTTGGTTTATCCTTCTGACTGCTTCTCATTCTCCATTTTTTTTTCTGCCACCTGTTTCTAGCTGGTTCTCTCTGCAACATGTCTCTGTAAAACTCCCCCAGTAATCACATCTTTATAGAACTTCTCCTTCGCTCCCTGCACTGCTCTTAAGTAGCCATTTTCTTGACCTGTTCTTCTGAGAGTTGGGTGTATCCTATTTATGACTCATTACGTCAAACCTTTCTCTGATTCATGACTTTGTCTGTGCCTCATTTAGACATCACTTTCTAACATGAATGATTCCATCTACAAACTAACTTTACCTTCATTGTTTGGGATTAAAGCTGTGTACTAAGGGCATGTCAGTGTTCCAACAAGATCATACTTCTGCCAGACCATGTCTGCATTCCAGACAGATCAGATAGACATAGAAGGGTTTTGTATATGACTCTTTGTCAGAGCAGCCATGTTGCTGCATTAAAATTCCTTTATATCTTCTACATTTCCATTTAATGTAAAAGTTATACATGATTTAACTATTATAACAGAACCAATTATAAATTCCATAAATTTAATAATCTGAATGTCCTTATGAATATCCACTGATGTGAAGATCCTTCGTAACTGCAGTCCTGATCATCTGTTCTCCAGTAAATGTCCATTTCAACATTAAGGTTTTACAGCTGATGAACAATCTTTCCTTTTTCAGCAAGCTTATTCAGCTGTCCCCATGCATGGGAGATCAGTTTTCTGTAATGTCTGCATTGCTGTTTTTGTGTATCTTTCCCTTCCCCCATAGTCTTTCATTACCCATGGAAGTTTAGGTAAAATCTTTTCTCCAATATAGCATATTCCCTCACTCCCATTCTAATGTCAAAACACCTTCAAGTATATAGGTTGAATTAATTCATTTTTTAACAATCCATGTCTTTCGGTTAACATTAGTCCCCTTTTCTGCTTATCAAGATATTAATAGATTTATGTGGATCCACACAAATAAAGAGCTAGCATTTCTTACTTTTTAAATTAGACACTTAGGCACATGTATATAGCTGGGTGTGTAACTGGGTGTCTTACACATTTAAACACAGAAACTATCAAGCCATGTTATATAAAATGTCAATATACAATGTCAGTTAAAATACATATCCACTTATTGAGATGGAAGGAATATTAATCTGAGCATCTCATTGTTGTGGTAGATCTCTTTCCCATAAGTTTATGAATATATCTGCCATATAAGCCTTTATCTTCCTATTTACTCTTCTGGTTCCACACATTTAATTTATCTCATACTCTGTTTACTTGAGATAACATTTCAATCCCTGCCAGCTATGTAGATGCATTCTGAATGGGCCAATGTGGATTCCAAGTTTCTCATGAAATTTTAGTTATATTCTCTTCTTTGGCAACCAAGTCTTCATTTTCAATACTGCTTATTTTTAATTTTAATTTTGGTCCCTTGTCATTGATAACAGTTTGCCAAAAAAAAACACCCACACTGTCTTTCAGTACTTACAAATCCTCCTGTGCTTTCCGTTGGAACTGCTGAGTGTTGACATATTGGAGCAATAAAAGAAGAGCAATAATATCTCCCAGTTTAAACTTGATATTTTTCTTTAAGTAAGCTATAGTTTCAATTACTCCTTTGATGTCTTCATCTATAAGTCCTCCATGCACCATGAATCCTTGAGATGTTAGGCTACTTCTTTCTAGAACTTATCGTCTTTGGGAGTTTGGGTCCATGAACCCTAATAGATATTTTATATCACTGATTTTTTTGGGTGATAGTTTGAGAATTTTTTTACTTCTTCTAAGGGAGGCACTTTAGAGCAGTACTTCTATCTGTAGAACGTATTCGATCTTCAATACTTAGTTTAGTTTTTCCTAGTTGCTCTGCAGATTGCTGGCAAAAGATACCTGGCTCATGTTTTTTGCCAGGGTACAGCTGAACCTCTTACGGAGCCTCTCTTAGTTAAATGGTTATATCATAGTGAGTTTGTCATTTGTAGGGCCTGCCTCACATGTCTATTGCTGATCTGAATTTATTAGTCCAATGCCTATTCTGACCACACCTTCTACAGATCCTGGAAGGCTAAAACCTTCTAGAGAAGTTTCTAGGAATGTCTCGTCTATAATTGCTTCTCAAATGGCTTTGTCTCCCACAGTAACACCAATGGACATTTTAATATCTAGAATTATTGACTATTATTGGTCTAGTTACATAGTCACGACGATCTATATGAGTAGTAGTTTTAATTCATTCATTTATGGATGCTGATCTAGTTTTTGAAGTATAAAAACATTTTTACACTCTGCATTTTTGAAGCTAAAGTTTCAATAAACACCTGCCTCACATTTGTATCTGATTATTATCCCGTAATATTGGATGTTATTCTATGTAAGAACTCTTTAAAAGTATCTCTGGAGCTTAGCATCATCATTGTGAGTGACATAGATCCCTTTCCTTGTTTCTTAACTTATCCCAGGAGCTTAAAAATACTTTAGTCCATTGTATAATAATAGAGTCATCAAATTGCACCTGCTTTTATAAATCATCATATTGACCTTCACCTAACAATTTATCTTTTGTGATATTAACAACTTTAGACCTATTATAATTTTTTCTTAATTTCAGCTTTTACTAACCACCAGTTCAACCATTGTAATTAAAACCCAGTCTCCAGTACATTTGCTCCTAAATCTTTCCAGTCTTGGGATGGTAATTCTGTTTAGAGTAGCCCAGGTATTTAACATCTGTCTCACATAAGGCGACTCTGCTGCCCACTTGTTCATCACTTCCCTCTGGCAGGCCAGCCTTACCAGGCTACAGAGGAAGCGAATGCAGGCACTCCAGATGAGACTTGATAGGCTGAGGTCATATGTTAGGGGAGGAGGGTTCTCCCTCTCTCAAGACTAGGGGATTGGGGGAGGGATATGAGGAGGAAGGAATGGGACCAGAAAGTAAAGAGGGAGAGGTCTACAATAGGAATGCAAAGTGAATAAATTAATAGTAATTTTAAAAGGAGAGGTTAAGACAACATTTAGAATTATTTAAAAATCAATGAAGAATTCAAGTACTTATATATGTGATATAGGATATTCTTTGGCAACATAATTTATAAGACAAGCAAATAAAAAAAATCCACAGATCCACCTTTTAACTTTCAAATCAAAGAGTTGTAAACATATTGGGTACCTACCATGTATTTCTGGTTAGTTTTAGAGATGAAATATGCAAAAATAACAGTTTATTAATTGTATAAATATTGTATGATGCTTATATCAGTTTAGAAGCACAGTATATAAGTTGACTTAAGTACCGTATTGTTTTAGTATCTCTTTTATTTAGAGATTATATTATAATTACATAATTTCTTTCTTTCCTCCCTATAAATCTTCGCATGTACTTTTCCTCAGTCTCTTTCTAAATCGATGCCCTTTTTCATATTAATTATTGATAAATGCATTTTTCTAAATAAATAAATTACAACTTCCTCAGACTGTTTGTTAATTGTTTGTATGTTGTCAGGGCTGACCCTTGAGTATTAGATAACTAATATTCCTGTAAGTGCTTTGCAATCCTATATTACTCTGAACAAGCTTTAGCTTGTATTAAGCCTGAAAATTGTAGGAAATATCTATTTTACCTGCCTCAAAGTGACAAAGGCTCTGTGGAATTATTTTAGATAGCATATCATGGCACTAAATAACTCACTGCAGCTAGTTTTTACTACTTTCCCATAACACA
This sequence comes from Acomys russatus, assembly GCF_903995435.1. NCBI lineage: Eukaryota > Metazoa > Chordata > Mammalia > Rodentia > Muridae > Acomys > Acomys russatus. The sequence goes on along the minus strand of NC_067164.1, from coordinate 6,907,233 downwards.
AAGCCAATTTACACAACCAGAATTAATAGGAAAAATCTACACACCCATTAGCCTAAGTATGTCATTCATGATAGATAAATAATAGTCATGATAAATTTCATAAATATTCATTGCCATGTGTTACTACTTTATCAAGTAAATTAATGCACTGCTTTCACAAAAATTTTTAAATGATGGCTTCTTCAAAGTTTCACTCTTTTTATTACTTTTGTAATTTGACAATTTCATATGGATGGACATCAAATGATTACTCTCTCCTTATTCTGTTTTATCCTCATATTATTTTTCCCTATTACCTGCCCTCCTGCAATAATCTTTTCTTTTCCACACTTATCACTATTGATTCAATTCTATGATTGTTTGTTGCAATTTTCTTTCTGTTGTTTTAATAAAACACTGGCAAAAACTAATTTCAGGAGGAAATGCTTTATTTGTGATCACAGCTTCCACTCCACCACAGAGGAAAAGCAGGGCAGGAGTTCAAGACAAAAAACTCCGAGTCTGGAATTGAAGCAGTATGCTGCTTGCTGACTTCCTCTCTGTAGCTTGTTAAAACTTTTGTTACACAGCTCACGCTGATCTGTCTGAAGATCCCATCTCCCACGGTGGGCTGGGCTCAGTTCCATCAATTAGCAATTTAACAAAATGTTTCACAAGGTAAGGCCACAGTCCAATTGGATAGAGACAATTTCTGTGTTGTGGTTCTCGCTTCCTCAGGTGAGTGAATTGTGTCAAGTTGAGAGCTAAACCCAATTATACATTGGTGGCGTGTATGTGACACTTGGTTTGGAAGTATCCTACAGTGCTTAGTGGGTCATCAATGGGAATACAAATAACAGCAGTAATTTCCTTTTTCATGGAGCTGATCAAGAGCAAATTGGTAAGCAGTGATGTTTATGGACAACAATGTCCCCCTTCCATCTGTGCCTGGTTATTGATTAGTTCATATTAATGCAAACTTGGTATATATTCAATAAAAGGCAGTTGGTTATTCCTACAACATAGTGCTACTACTATACAATTGAAAAATGCTGTCAGGTATGTTGGACTCAGAGATCATAGAATTTAGGAGGCTAAAGCTACTTATGTGCTTTTTCCCCCTTTAATAGTGTCTTCACAGGGCATCTTCTGGGACTATTAAGGCTAGCCAGTATGGAAGAATATTCCAAGGTCCACCTTGACACTTCCATATCTTTTAACCAAGTGTGTCTGGTTTTCAATCATGTCGTCCTATTTCCTAGATCTGATGGGCATTCAAGGGCAATGACAAAAGCCAGTGTTGTTTGGTTGGTCTCTGGAGCCTTCACAAAAATATTCATGAAGAAGTGTCACACCCACCAGCACCAATGTCTTGATTCAATATTAATAATAATGCCCAGTTTTATTCAAATACTTACTGCATCCACGTAAGCTGGATACTTTCTGGAGTTAATGAAATGAGATTTGCTGCATGAATTAGAATGCACTCATTAGATTATTAATTAGGCAAGCCAAAAACATAAAATGTGTTCTAAGTTAGTCTAACAGTCCTTAAGAAGAACACAGAAAAATATTAAAAATTCCTTTATACAGCAAAATAAAAAAACACTGGTGTTATATGTTACATATAATGATCAAGGCTATAAGAATATATAATTTGTTGCTTGGAGGTAGAAAAATTATTTTTATACATACAACATATAATCAAATGTATCTGTGATAAAGGAATTTTATTAATTATTTATGAAGCACTGAGACCTAATACATACAATTAACTATTATGTCTATATAAGAACTCTACAAAAAAATCTGATATTCAGAGGACGTGTAATCTTAAGTACATGAATATAAATTAGAAGACTGAAGAAAATAAACTGTTTTTCATCTACTAATTTCATTTTTTTTCATCCAATGCCATGGTAAAATCCCCCAAAAGGATCATCATAAGCTATTGCTCATTCACAATTTTTGCAAAGACATAGCACAGAATAATAGTCAAATAAGGATTTTAGATGAATTAAACATAGAAGGATGTACAATAGAGGAGAATTCAGAACTAGACTCCTATATGTGATTAGTTGACTGAGTAAAACTTCAGCACAGAAGTAAAAGACTGACTTTGAGGAATGTTATCAATAAGCTATAATCAACCACTTAACTAAATAGAAAATCATATCAAAGCTTATCACAGATATAAAACCTACAATTTTAAGACCTCAGAATGAAATTGTAAGGAAACACAATCCTTGGACTGGGTATGGTAACTTACATTTTTATGTATTTATTTTTTAATTTTCTTTCATATCTTACATCCTAACCTCGCTTTCCTTCCCTCCACTCCTTTCAGTCCTTGTCCCACATCCCTCCTTTCTCAAATCCTTTTGTCCTCCATGTCTAAGGTACATCAACCAAACACTGAATAACAAGTTACATCAAAACCAGGCACAACCTCTCATACCAAGGCTGGACAAAGCAAGGGAGTAGGAGGAAAAGTGTCAGAGCCAGTCCCACTTTTATGAGTCCCATAAGAATATCAAGCCTCACAATAATAACATATACGCAGAGGACCTTACTCATATCTATGAAGTGTCCTGGATTGTTGATTCAGTTTCTCTGAGTCCCTACTCGACCTGCTTAGTTGATTCTGTGGGCCTTATTCTTATGGTTTCTTTGATCCCTCTTGTTTTTACAATTCTACATCTTTAACCCAAACAGCTATACTTGAGCTACTCAGGAAAGAGCAACAGAAGTCCATGCAGCCTGTGTTACGTAAAGAAGCTTTGTCTCAAAATAGCAACAAAAACATTTTTTGAGAATTTGCATAACAAAAAGATCCAGTATAAATTGGATGTATAAATTATGAATCATAAAAGAAAAGGGAATGATTAGACTATGGTCAAAGTTAACATTAATATCAAATGTCTCCTTCTTTAAAAAGCAATTCTGTACTGAAGGAAAGTGTTTATGAAGTATTCTATATGATAAAGAGAATCGTCATAACATCCATCCATCCATACATAAAACCTCAGTAAATATAAAGGAGAAATATTAGGCCCAATTAGCATTTTTAGAAAAAAAATATAATTAACTTGTAGACATATGCTCAGTTCAGTCCATGGAAGCACACAAGCTGCACAAAATGTACTCTTTCACACCTAGACAATGACTAAAACATCACCAATGGCACGTAAAGACAGGGTATGTACCTACAGTAATTCACATACTTCTTACTACCCAAAGTGACAGTCACTTATACAAAATTGCAGCAATGTCTGATAACGCTAAGTGTACTTTAAGAAAAAAAAAAAAAGTCAGACATCCTTTTAAAAGAAAAAGGAAGCATGATTACATAAACTTTTATTGCATTACATACGTCATATTTATTTATAATAGCCCAAATCTGAAATCAATGTAGTGTCTCTTAACTTGTGAAAAGGTAATTGCAAGTAAAGTAATATTGTTTATTAATAAATATATAACAAATGACTGACATCTAAGCAATCAAAGCTATTTCAGATGCTGAATACATGGGGATCCAGAGAGCCTGAGTTTATAAGATGTTTTGTTATATGTTTATTTTTCGAAGTTATTGTATAATTACATCATTGCTCCTTCCTTTCCCTCACTTCTAATCCTCCCATATGCCTCTGCGTCTTCTCGTGCATTCAAATTGATTGTCTCCTTTTTCATTAATTGTTGCGAAATGGCTGTATCTATGTAAAACTATATTACTGGATTCAACCTGCTCAATCTGAATAATGTTACTTATACGTATGTTTTCAGTGTTAGACCTTTGATAGAAATCTACAATGAAATAATGAATAACTATAATAATGTATAAATGTGACATGCAGAGAAAATCGGCTACGAATAGGCTTGGGGAATGTCAATGGAAACATTTATCCCTCTGCCCATGAATTCGGAATGTTTACATAACTGTATATTCCCATCATGGTCTCATGGCTGCTGAGGTGCCTAAAGTGAAAACGAATAAAATCTGGCCGGTCAACACTGAAAACGGTTTGGACATGGAATAACAGAGCCTTTCTCCTCACTGCTAAACTTTTGGCTGTTGCTAAATTCTGAGGGTGGCAAAGTCAGTTCCTTAGGTTGTGCAGTAATTTGTGAGCCCAGGAGAATCAAATTGTTATCTCCAAACCTGTGAACACACATATGACCGTGGGTGACACATATAACATGGTTGAACAAATCAGAGCAAAAAGACATGGATGCTCTAGAGAAATAAGGAAAGAAGAAGGTTGATAGGTATAGAAGCCATAAGGGATAGGATTAAGATGAATATGATCAGTATATACTATATATATACATATATATATATATGTATATATATATATATATGTATATATATAATTATCACAGACCATACTGAAACTTTTCTAGTGTGTATTTCTGGCTTCTTTGTGAAAAGCAGATGTCCATCAGTATGCAAAATTATATCTGAGTGTTCAACTTGATTTTATTGATAAATGAGTCTGTTTTGATGCCAATACTAAATTGTTTTCATTATTGTAGCTTTGCAGTGCAATTTAAGGTCTGGGTCGGTCATATCTTTAGCAGTACTTTTATTATTCAGGAACATTTTAATTTTCCTGGCTTTTTTATTTTAATATGATCAGAAAATTGTCGTTTAAATTCTGTGAGATAGTGTATTGGGATTTTGTTAGAGATTGCATTCAATCTGTAAATTGCTTTTCATAAAATGCCTATTTTTACTATATCAATTGTACTATTTTTTTTATATTTATCCATGAGTAGGAGTGGTGGTTGCATCTTATTTTATTTATTCATTGTTCTTCAGTGTCTTGACTTTTTATAATACAAGTCTTTCACTTGCTTTGTTACAGTTACCCCAATATATTTTTAAATTTAATTTTATTAATTTATTCTTATTACATCTCAATGGTTATCCCATCCCTTGTATCCTCCCATTCCTCCCTCCCTCCCTCCCATTTTTCCCCTTACTCTCCTCCCTTATGACTATGACTGAGGGGGACTTCTTCCCCCTGTATATGATCATAGGGCATCATGTCTCTTCTTGGTAGCCTGCTATCCTTCCTCTGAGTACCACAAGGTCTTCCCATCCAGGGGACGGGTGAGTGGAGAGTGGGGTATGACTTTCACCCCAATATATTTTTGAGGCATTGAAAGGTATGATTTCCATGATTTCTTTCTCGGTCCATTAACTATTTTTATATACTAAAGCTATTGATTTTAGCAAATTAATTTTTTATTCTGCTACATTGCTGAAAGTGTTTTTCAGTTATAAGAGTTTCCTTGTGGAATTTTACTGTCAAACACACACACACACACACACACACACACACACACACACACATACATTAGACTATCTGCAAACAAAGATTCTTTGATTGTTTCCTTTCCTATTTTCACACACTTTATCTCCTTCAGCTGTCTTATTATTCTAGCTAAGACTTCAAACACTATATCACTTAGGTATGTGGAGAGTAGACAGTTTTGTCTTGTTCCTGATTTTAGTGGAGTTGCTTGGAGCTTCTCTCCATTTTAGTTGATGTTGGCTATGTGCTTATTTTAAGTCGCCTCTATTGAATTGAGATATGTTCTTGTATCCATACTCTCTCCAGGACTTTTATCATGAGAATATATTGGATTTTGTCAAAGGTTTTTTCTGCCCCTAATCAGATTATCATGTAGTATTTGTCTTTCAATTTGATTATATGGTGGGTTACATTTATGAATTTGCGTATGTTGAAGCATCTCAGAGTGTATGAGATGAAATCTAGTTGATCATATTGAATGATTTTAAGGTATTCTTTTATTTGGTTTGCAAGTTTTAAATAAAGTTATCTTGTATTAAAAATAATCACTTTATAATTGTCAGGAAAAGAGACTGAAGAGGTCTTTTTAGCTCAGAATATTCAAGAGTATATTAATTATGAAGATCTTCATATTTCATTACTTTTGCATTTAATTTCAATTTTTAGAACTCACAGACTTCTGAAAAATCATGGGTTATGTATGTACCCTGAAATTTTGTACTGTTGTACAAGCCCTGTGTATATCCTGGCAGTTGTGCCTCCTTGCACTAAGATTTCCATGAACACACATTCAGAAGTGTAAAATTTCATGCCATTTGCTATCCATTTTTCTTTTAGTTCTCATTAACTGAGTAGAGACACAGTGAATTATCAAATTTGTGTTTATATGAGTTCTTTTATTTCAGATATCCCACCACCAATGGAACATTTTTAAATTGGTTTTGAATAATGAAAACTCAACTACATTACATAAAAGTGATGGGATAACAAACAGAGGGGAAGGCATCCTATTGGGACTCTAAATGAGAGACACATGGGAGAATAGCAAAATAAAAGGATACAGAGGGTCCTAGAAATCTACAAGTAGAACAATATGATAGGCAGATTTGGGCCCAGGGGTCCCGCTCAAACTAAGGCACTAGCCAAGGACAATACAGGAGGTAAACTTTAAACCCCTTCTCAGATCTAGCCAATGGTCAGAATATTCTCCACAGTTGAGTGGAGAGTGTGATATGACTTTCTCACGTACTCTGGTGCCTCACATTTGACAATGTCCCCTGGAGGGGGAGACCTGTTGGCACTCAGAGGAAGGACAGCAGGTAGCCAAGAAGAGACTTGATACCCTATGAGAATATATAGGGGGAGGTTTTCCCCCTCAGGAACAGTCATAGGGGAGGGGAATAATGGGAAAATGGGCGGGGGGGGGAATGGGAGGATACAAGGGATGGGATAAACATTGAGATGTAACAAGAATAAATTAATAAAAAAAAAAAAGATTAAAAAAAACCAAAAAAACAATAGGGATGTAATCTGAATAAATTACTTAAAAATTTTTAAAAAATTAAAAATATGAATATTTAAATATATATTGTCTGACGTAAAGACTTTCCCAATTTTCAAAGTAAGAACATAGACATTTACTGTATCCATAAAATCAACTGAAGCAAGAACTAACCCTCAAATAAGGACTGAGAATTAGCCTAAATATGTACCAAGAACTACTTTTTTTTTTTTTTTTTTTTTTTTTTCATCTGATTGTAACCCTATGTCAGTACCTTCCACAGCATATGGTTCAAATTTGGCAGAGGAGTTGAAGATGAAATCACTGCCTAGGGATTACTCACCCTTTAGTTCAAAATTATTCAAGTTAGATTTGTTGGAAACCTCTAGAAATGCTAGAAGCTATGAAGTGTACTAGAGAATAGAGTGATAGAACCCCATGACCCCAATTTGTCAGGCATTATTAGGCAGCCTACTATATTTCAGAAAATTATACATTGGGGACATAAAGATTTTGAAGTATTGTTCCACACTACAAATACAATTTGGCCTAGTTCTTTCCTTAAAGAGCTTGCATAAAGTTACAAGAGATGCCTAAAAACAGAGTGTTAAAAAGTACATGCTGTGTGGTTTTACTAAAAAAGTCTATGAGATCCCAAGGGATTGGGGAGGGATGAGCTATTTACTTACACCGAGAGAGTAAATACTCACTACAGCCTTTAATTGTGAATCTGCGAATTACAAATTATGTTGGCTATTTATAGGAGTAAGGAATTCTATTTTAGTTAGAAGAGAGTAAAAGATTTCAAACATATAGATTCAAAACTTTACAGTTTAACCAATGTTCTGAAGATTAAGAATCATGTGAAGGATGGAGCTTGAGGGATAGGTCTGTGGATAAGAACACTTGCTTTTCCAGAAAACTCAGATTCTGTCACCAGCATCCTCATGGAGGCAACTGCAAGTGATACTAATTCCAGGGGACAAGCTTCCATTTTGACCTCTTTGGGCAGCAACACACACAGGGTGGATTCAATTACATGCAAAGGAAATACTCTGATACATACATGAAAATGAATAAAATTGAAAAAGTTGATAAATTGTCTTAGAAACTTTTTTCCTTTGACAAAACACCAAGAACAAAACAATTTGTAGAAGGGGATTGGAATGTTTACAATCTCAAAGTGTGGGTCCCTGTGCATTATAACAGGGACCATGACAGCAGGCAGACATGCATACATGTTTCTGAAACAGTAGATTGAAGCTCATGTCTTGAAACACAACCACAAGACAAACAGACAAAGACAGAGACAGACACAGACACAGTCACAGGCACAGGTGATATACAGAGAGAGAGAGAGAGAGAGAGAGAGAGAGAGAGAGAGAGAGAGAGAGAGAGAGAGAGAGAGAGGGAGGGATTTTGGAAACCTCAAAGCATGACCCGGTGACACCTCTTCCAAAAAGGGCATATGGCATACTTCTTCCCAAATTATCAACCGAGTATTCAAATATATTATCTGATGGGGAGGGGCTGTTTCATTCACACAACGACAGAATTATGTATAACAACTTTGTAAGAGCCCCTGAAGTTATTAAGATACCTATGTCTCTACTGGCACAGGAGACAACTTCCTGAACAGAACTCCAACAGCCCAGGCCTTAAAGTCAACAATTAATAAATGGGACCTCATGAGGCTGAGAAGCTTCTGTAAGGCAGGAGACACTGTCAAGAGAACAAAGCAACAGCCTACAGACTGGGAAAAGATCTTCACCAACCCTACATCTGACAAAGGTCTAATATCAAAAATATATTAAGAACTCAAGAAATTAAATACCACCAAACCAAATAACCCAATTGAGAAATGGGGCTTGGAACTAAACAGAGAATTCTCAACAGGGGAATATCAAATGGCTGAGAAACACTTAAAGAAATGCTCAACCTCCTTAGTCACCAGGGAAATGCAAATCAAAACAACTTTGAGATTCCATCTTATACCCATCAGAATGGCTAAGATCAAAAATTCAAGCAGCACCACATGCTGGCAAGGATGTGGGGAGAAAGGAACACTCCTTCATTGCTGGTGGGAATGCAAACTAGTATAGCCACTTTGAAAATCTATCTGGTGCTATCTCAGAAAACTGGAAATAGGGCTTCCTCAAGACCCAGCTATTCCATTCCTTGGAATATACCCAGAAGATGCTCCAGCACACAAGAAAATTTGCTCAACCATATTCATAGCAGCCTTATTCATAATAGCCAGAACAAGGAAACAGCCTAATTGTCTCTCAGTAGAAGAATGGATAAAGAAACTGTGGTACATATACACTATGGAATACTACTCAGCTATTAAAAACAAGGAATTCCCAAAATTTGTGGACAAATGGATTGAGCTAGAAATGATCATAATGAGTGAGTTAACCCAGAAGCAGAAAGACTCAAATGGTATATACTCACTTATATCTGCATACTAGCCCAAGGGGCATGTCCCACAAAAGCCTTCACTTACCAGGAAACAGGGACAGAAGGGAGGACATCCTATTGGGACTCTAGATGAGAAAAGCATTGGAGAATAGCAAAGTAGAAGGATCCAGAGGGTCCTAGAAACCTACAAGTAGAACAATATGATAGGCAGATTTGGGCCCAGGGGTCCCGCTCAAACTAAGGCACCAGCCAAGTACAATACAGGCGGTAAATTTTAAGCCTCTACCCAGATCTAGCCAATGTTCAGAACATTCTCCACAGTTGAGTGGAGAGTGGGATATGACTTTCTCATGTACTCTGGTGCCTCACATTTGACCATGTCCCCTGGAGGGGAAGACCTGGTGGCACTCAGAGGAAGGACAACAGGTTACCAAGAAGAGACTTGATACCCTATGAGCATATACAGGGGGAGGTAATCCCCCTCAGGAGCAGTCATAGGGGAGGGAAATAATGGGAAAATGGGAGGGAGGGAAGAAAGGGAGGATACAAAGGATGTGATAACCATTGAGGTGTAACAAGAATAAATTAAAAGAAAAGATACCTATGTCTCAGTATATATTCTTGTTTGATTCTCTATTGCTGTAATAAAACATTGTTCAAAACAACTGAGGAGCAAAACGTGTTTCTTCAGTTCCCAGGCTACATTCCATCATCGAGGGAAAGTAAGGCACCAACTTGGAGGCAACAAGTGGCGTAGATACCACAGAACGATCGCTACTAGCTGTATCCCTCTGGTTCCTGCACAAATAGCTTCCTAGTACTGACCAGGACAAGGTAACTCCCCAAGGGTGACCCTATCATCAGCAGGCTGCTTCTCTTAAACAAATTATCAATTAAGAAGATGTTCCATAGATGTGTCACAGGTCAATCTGACAGAAACAATGTTTGAATTCAGACTTCCATTTGGAGGTGACTGGAGCTTGTATTTGTTTCGATGGTTTTCTCAGATTTAATACATAAGCACTGCAATTGAAATAACATTTCCTTTCTAGTTTATCCCCAAGAACTTACACTAATATTGCAATATAGTACAAAATTTAAATTTATAAAAATCTATTAAAAAGTGGCAGGGGTTGGTTCTCTCCTATGGGGTGGGTCTTGCGTTGGGCCAGGCACTGGTTGGACATTCCTTCAATCTTTTCTCTTGCTGGACTATCTTTATCCTTGGACATTGTGTAGGCAGAATGAGTTTTGAGTTGAAGTTTTGTGGATGAGGTGGCATTCCTCTCCCTCTACTAGGAAATTTGTCTAGTTCGAGTGTGGCTATTAATTTAAATGCAGGGTCTGATAAATGTTTATTGTTAACCCTATAATTATTATTATGGTGGTATTTTTCAAATCAAAATCAATGAAAACAAAGACTCCTGATATGTATTAGAATAAGCCTTTACCTGGGGCAAGGATAAACATTATTTCCTAAGCTCCAGTAACTCCCAGTCTTCATCTCACTCCATCTGCTAGTAACTTCTATTTGTTCTATTTAAAGCAAGCTGACAATCACATTTGTGATTCAGTCTCTAAATATTGGAAAATTTTAGGCTTTAATAGAAGTTGTGTTTAGAACAGTCTGAAATGCTGGACCAGTTGAGATCAATAGCTTTCTTCAAAGCTCCTGTGGGAGAATGTTTTGATGAGCAGCAGTAAGGCTGGGAAATTTAGGATGCTAGAAAAGTTGTGTCTGCATCTCAGCATGTTGAAGTATGAATCCTGTCATGTCTGCTCCAGCATCACCAGCCTCGGGTCCTTTTGTTCGGTAAATATATAATTTCTCACAAGCATTATACAGTCCTTAAATTATAAATGTATGCACACATTGATTAAAGATGGTATCCTGCTCTTTGTGAGAGCAGAAGAAAGAATGTTTGCATATAGGTCTGTTTATTTTGACTCTTCCCAGAGAGGATGTGTAATATTACCATTACCAGAGAGCATACACTCATCATCTAATCAAAATAAAAACAAGAGTGTAAGATCTAAATATCCTTCTCTGGGTTCTCTGGCACCTAATGTATAGGCCAGTTGCTACCTGTTTCCTGAGAGAAGGTCTCCAGATTTAGAGACAGGCCGGTTGCCCTGAGCAATAGAAATGGCATTATGTTTTAAATAAACTTTTTATAAACTCCTTTTAATTTTAGTTCACCAGCATACCCTAGCCATCTTGTACCTGTTTAGAAGTTTGGACATGTTTTTTTTTTTTAATATTCGCTCTGCCCATTTCCATATGGAGTAGTTGGTTATGTCTTTATAGACAAACTTTATGTAAATTCGTTATTTTTAAAGTTTAAGTATATCCTAAGCATTTTGTACTTGGGGTTTTTGTCACAGCTATCCATCTTTGCCTTGTGCCTTAATTCTTTTATACCTTACCCTAATCATCATTCAAAAGGTTACACCAGTTTTTGGCTATGGGAGACATGCAGCTTGCATGATTCTCTCTCAGCCAGACCTTCAGCATTAGGGAAATTTAAACCAAATTTTTATTTTTATTTATTTGTTTTTATACCCAGAAGCTTGTTAAGGTGACTTTCTCAACAGTGGGTTCTTGCCCTGTCTCCTTTGTGTAAACAGTCTGACCCAGAACTCAGATATCTGCCTTCCCTGACACCTTTGTGTTGCGATTAAAGATGTGTTTTATACCTGCCCCACTTAAATTTTTTTAAATCTCAAATCCAATCAAAATCTTTGTGATTCTCAGGTTTTAGCAATATCTTTAAAATCTTTTAAAATTCTCATGTTTAGCAATATTTTTTCCATTTTGTTATAGGGAAAACCAAAACTTTCAAACAAATTTCAAGCAAAGAGACAAGAAATTTGTAAGTTTTAGGCCAGTTGGGCCATTTAAGGCTTCAGTGCAAGAAGCCTGTCCATCCTAACTTGGAATGTAGTTGTAGCTAAAAATATACAGGTGGATGTTTCCCAGAAAGAGCTGGCAAACATTTTGCAGCCAGAGACTACACATTCTTGCCACTATCAACTCTATCAAGAAAAGTCCTGTTCCTTCTTCTCTTCCTATTGCCTGTAACTTAGCCCATGGAAGCAACCTTACAAAATATAGTGGGTCAACTGTAAGCACACACACACACACACACACACACACACACACACACACACACAAAGGAAGCGAGAGAGAGAGAGAGAGAGAGAGAGAGAGAGAGAGAGAGAGAGAGAGAGAGAGAGAGAGAGAGGGAGGAGAATGGTTTGTTAAAAAGAAAAATTCTTCAGGAGTGGAAAGAAGATAAAAGAAAATAAAAAGTGTATCACTATCAAAATAAACTATGTGTATGTACACATGTGTATAGGGTTGTGTTTGTGTGTGACAGAGAGAGAAAGTGTGCTTGACCATATGTGTATGTCACATTTGTATTCATGTAAAAGTTATGAAAGACTAAATAAAGAAGACTGTTAGTGGGACAATAGAAAAATGTAAGTTTTTTTCTATTGTAAATTTTGTAGTGACTATTTGAATGTATAGCCAAATTGGCCATTTATCATCAAACTATATGCATGATATGTATGCATTTTATTATAAAATATAGGTCAATGTAATCTATGTTTATAAGATATTTCTGAGGGAGATTTTGACTCAAATTTCCACATCTACAGTTTATTTAGGTGCCTTTTTCATAAATATTCATCTTTCTTCTATTACATTACACTATTTTCTTTTGTTCATTTTTTAAAATTTATTTTATATGATTTTGTTTTTTCTTTATTATGGTTTATTGATACATTTTGCATACTGATTGCAACCCTATCCTTCCTTTTCTCCCAGTTCCATCCTCCCACAGTCTTACCCCATTCCCCTCACCCGTTCTCATCAGAGAAGGGAGCCCTACCCCACAGACATGCCATCTCACACCTCCACTTCATGTCACAAGAGGACTAAATGCATCCTCTTCCACTGAGGCCAGACACAGCTGCTCTGCCAGAGGAAAGTGATTGAGTAGCAGGAAACTGTGTCCATGTCAGTGACAGCCTCCTCACCAGTTGTGAAGGGACCCACATGAAGATAGAACTGGCCATCAGCTCCATAAGGGTAGGCCTAGGCCCAGTACATGCCTGTACTTAGGTTGGTGGTTTAGTTTCTATGAGTCTCCATGCGCCTAGGTTAGTTGACTCTGTTGGTCTTCTTATTGGAATTCTTGTCTCCTTTGGGTCCCTCTATCCCTCTCCCCCTTCCACAATATTAGCAAATTTTTGTCTAATGCTTGGTATGGGTCTCAGCAGCTGTTTTGATATGTTGCTGAGTGGAACTTCTCAAAGGACCGTTAGCTTGGCTTATGTCTGCAAGCATAGCAAAGTATCATTGATAGTGACAGAGGTTGGCTCTACCACATGGGGTGGGTCTGAAGTTGGGCCATTTATTGGATGGCTATTTTTTCCCAAATTCTGCTACATCTTTATCCTTGCCTGTCTTGTAGGCAGGATAAATTTTGGGTCAAAAGTTTTGTGGGGAGGTTGGTGTCTCCCTCTCTCCACTGGAAGCCATGCGTGGGTATAGGGGATGACCACTTCAGTCTTCATATCTCCGGCTGCTAGGAGGAGTTGCAGCTAGAGTCACCCCTTATCTTGCCAAGAGCCTATCCTGATGCAGGTACCCAGGTTGTCCAACAGATCACCAATCATCTGCTTCCCAGCTATTGTCTTCCCCCACGTTTTCTCTTCTCTGGCTCCACCCTCGTTCCTCTATTTAGCTCCTCTCTCACCAAGTTCCCTCTACTCATCTACTTCTAGTCTGTTTTTATTTTCCCTTCTGAGTGAGATTCAAGGCCTCTTTCTTGGCCGCTTTTTGTTCTTTGGGTCTGTAGATTGTGCTATGGTTCTCCTGTACTATATGTCTAAGATCTACTTTTAAGTGAGTACACATTATATGTGTCATTCTGGGCCTGGGTTACCTCAATCAAAATTATTTTTATTTAGTTCCATCCATTTGCTTACAAATTTCATGATTTCCTTGTTTTTAATATCTGAGTAGTATTCAGTATGAGTGTAAATGTACCACATTATCTTTATTTGTTCTTCCGTTATTTTTAGTTTTTGGATATTATGAATAAAGTTGATATGAACATAATTGAGCAAACATCTTTTCAGTATGGTGGAATATCTTTTGAGTATATACCCAGGAATAGTAATGCAGGGTCTTGAGATGAAACTATTTCTAGGTTTCTGAGAAAACGCAAGGTAGATTTCCAAAGTGGTTGTATTAATTTGCACTCCCACAAGGAATGGAGGAACATCTACCTTTCTCCACATCCTCACAAGCATGTGCTGTCACTTAAGTTTTGGATCTTAGCCATCCTGATGAGTGTAGAGTGGGATCTCAGAGTTGTTTTGATTTGAATTTCCCTGTTAACTGAGGACAGAGAGTATTTCTTTAAGTGCTTCTCAGCCATTTGAGATTTCTCCGCTGAGAATTTTCTGTTTAGCTCTGTATCCCATTTTGATTGTATTATTTGGCTTAATGGTGTTTAATTTCTTGAGTTCTTTATATATTTTGGATATTAGTCCTCTGTTGAATGTAGAGTTGGTGAAGATCTTTTCCCAATATAAGCTGTCATTTGGTCCTATTGATTGTGTCCTTTGTGTTACAGAAGCTTTTCAGTTAATAAGGTCCCATTTTATCAATTGTTGGTATTATTACCTGAGCTGTTATTGTTCTATTCAGTAAGCTGTCTCCTGTAAAATTGCCTCAAGTCTATCCCCCACTTTCTAGTCTATTAGGTTTAGTGTATCTTGATTTATATCGATGTATTTGATTCACGTGGACTTAAGTTCTGTGCAGGGTGATAAATATGGATCTCTTTGCATTCTTCTACATGCAGACATCCAGTTCAACTAGCATCATTTTTAGTGCAGGCTTTCTTTTTTCCACTGTATGGTTTTAGCTCCTTTGTCTAAAATCAAGTGTCCATAAGTGTTTGCATTTATTTCTGATTCTTTAATTCAATTCCATTAATCAACCTGTTTTTACACCAATACCATGTGGTTTTTATTACTATTGCTTGGTAGTACAACTTAAAATCAGGGATGGTGATAACTCCAGAATTTTGTTTGTTGTATAGGATTGTTTTCACTATCCTGGGTTTTTAGGTTTTCCATATAAAGTTGAGAGTTGCTCTTTCAAGGTCCATGAAAAATTTTATTGGAATTTTGATGGGAATTTCACTGAATCTGTAGATTGCTTTTGGTAAGAAGGTCGTGTTTAATATGTTAATCTTATTGGTTCATTAACAAGGGAAATCTACCTTCCAATATATTCCTCAATGTCTTTCTTTAGAGACTTGAAGTTATTGGCACACAAGTATTTCATTTCTTTGGTTATGGTCACATCACTGAATATTATTTGTGGCTATTATGAAGGGTGTTTCTCAGCCCAGGTATTGTTAGTATAAAGGAGGACTTCTGATTTTTTTGGAGTTAAGTTTGTACCCAGCCACTTTGCTGAAAGTTTTTTTTTTTTTTTTTTTTTTTTTTTTTTATCAGCTGTAGGAGTTCTTGGTTAAAATTTTGAGGGTTACTTACATATACTGTTTATCATTTGAGAATAGAGATACTTTGACTTCTTCCTTTCCAATTTGTAGCCCCTTGATCTCCTTTAGTTGTCTTATTCCTCTGGCTAGAATTTCAAGTATTATGTTGAACAGATATGGAGGGAATAGACAGTGTGGCCTTGTCCTTGATTTTAGAGGAATTGCTTTAAGTTTCTTTTCATTTAATTTGATGTTGGTTATTGGCTTGCTATATATTGCTGTTATTATGTTTAAATATGGGCTTGATTTCTCCAATACTTTTATTGTGAAGGGCTTTTTCAGCATTGTTTATTTTATGAGACAGGGTTTCTCTTTGTAGCCTTGGCTGTCCTAGATTCTCTTTGTAAATCAGGATGTCCTCAAACTCAGAGATTTGCCTGTCTCTTCCCTGCTAAGTGCTGGAATTACAGGTATGCAGAACTGTACCAGCTCTGCTTTTTAAAAAAAATATTATTTATTTTATAATTATTTAAACTACCACTAAATAACCAAAATGTTATATGGATACATTTTATTTTACAAACACAGTTCTCTGAGATAAAACTAAAACAGAATTCATGAAACATTGTTTACAATTCACATATCTTGCTTCAGTGATGACATGAATAATGGCATTTTGAAAAAATATAAAAGTACAACACAAATTCAGTAAGAAAATTTGACTTGGTATATTTTTCCAGAGGGATAGAAGTGTGAAAAATCACTGCCTTTTCTAGATGATGACAGATCTTTCATGATGGGTAAGATTTATTTTTAGCCTTAACTTGAAGAGATTTGATCTACCCTACCTCTTATATAATCAGTTATACCAGTGTTGAAATGGGTGTCAGAATAAGTAGGAAACAGATACATGATAAGAGCAGCACATGTGTTTAATAGAGATCTTAATTCAATCTCAGGCACTTGCAGCTCAGCAGTGCTCCCTCTAGATTGAACATCTCAAGGACGTGATTATCTAATTAGTGAATGATGCCCCAGGTTTTCAGCATGGCATTAACAGGAACTGTTGAATATCTATGATTGAAAATAATTTCAAGTGTGTAAGAATGATTGCTGTGTCAAACTGTGTGGTAGCTGTCACCAAGTTACCACACATTGTGGATTAGTTTATACTTTGTCTCTAATCAAATTATCTACATGGGGGAATAGACACATATATATGACTAATATCATAGGAAATATTCTGATATTAAAATTCAATTGTAACTCTCTCTAATAACGTGATAGGTTAGGCCCATTTTTTTTTTTTAAAAAAATGACTGTTAGGTCAGAATAAATAAATTGATTTCCAATGAAGCTAATTTAAGCCAATCATGTCTTTGTAGTTTACATTTTTCTAATGCATACAATGTATTTGATCAAATTTACATCCCTCCTTTCTCCTCCAAGTCTTCCAATACCCTTCCACTAATTCTCACTTCCAACACTGTATACTTATTTTTTAACCCACTGGTTTCATATTTTCAATCATAGCTAAGGATATTTTGACAGGTATGGGTTCTAGTGTACAGAAGGCCCTTGTTTTTGTGGTAAGAATCTTCATGCCCCAGTAGATGGCTGTACATCTGCTAATTTTTTTTAACTTGTTAGTTTTTTTTTTTCAGGAAACACTGTATCCTTAAGTAGAAAGTGTCTCCATGTTTTGTTTCCAACAATATATTGCTTCATAGCAGTAAGTCAGAATTGTGGTGTGACATTTGTATTCAAAGAAATAAGAATTTTTAGAAACATGTTTAGGTTTTATCATTTGAATACATGAATCACTCAGCAAAAATACAAAAGTGTATGTTAAATGAACACTGAATTTTTGTATGGCAATACACACTTAATCCTATGGTGTTTTCTATTACCTGAATTTGTTCATAGAGTTTGTTAATGTCCAATGCATCCATTATGGTCTGTTTTAGGTTGACTTGTCACAAATTAGAAGCACCGTAGTAAGGAACCTCACTCAAAGAACTATTCTAATTGCTTTGAATAACATGGAAAGACAAAACCCATTATGGGTGTTACCTGCTGCTTGCCAATCAGATAAAAATGGATGTCAGAAGGAAGACTATAATATTTCCTTTTGTTACCTCACTATTACCTCTTTCCCTGGAAAAGATTTTTCCTGTTGTTCTTGTTGCTGCTGCTGCGGTTGCTGCTACTGTTGATTCTTCCACTGCTAGCAAAACTAGTGTGTCCGTTTCATTTTTAAAATATATTTTATTAATTTATTCATATTATATCTAAATTGTTATCCCATCCCTTGTATCCTCCCATATCTCCCTTGTACCCATTTTCCCCTTTCTCCCCTCCCCTATGACTGTGACTGAGGAGGACCTCCTCCCCCTGTATATGCTCATAGGGTATCAAGTCTTTTCTTGGTAATCTGCTATCCTTCCTCTGAGCACTACTAGGCCTCCCCATCCAGGAAACATGGTAAAAACTGGGGCACCAGAGTTCATGTGAAAGTCAGTCTCCACTCTCCACTCAACTGTGGAGAATGTCCTGCCTATTGGCTAGATCTGGGTTGGGGTTTGAAGTTTACTGCACATATTGTCCTTGCCTGGTGCCATAGTTTGAGCAGGACCCTTGAGCCCAGATCTGCCTGTCATAATGTTCTTCTTGTAGGTTTCTAGGATCCTGTGGATTCTTCTATTTCCCCATTCTCCCTTGCTTCTCTCACCTAGAGTCCCAATAGGAAGTTTTCCCCTCTGTCCCACTTTCCTGGTAAGTGAAGACTTTCATGGGACATGTTCCTTTGGCCAGTGTCCAGATGGGTCCCTACCTAGTGTTTCCATTTAAAAAAAATATTTGTTTATTCTTAATTTATTCACTTTTCATCCCTCTCCCTTGTCTCCTCCTGGTCTTCTCCCCCGTAGCCTTCAGAAAGTTCTCCTCCCATAGTCCCATAGTCATCCTCCTCTACCATAGTGCCTCAGTCAGCCTGTCAAGTCTCATCTGGACTGTCTATATCCTCTTCCTCTTTGGCCTGGTAAGGCCACCCTGTCCGGGGAAAGTGATCAATAATTGGGCAATAGAGTCCATGTCAGATGCAGCCTGTACTATCCATATTATGGGACTCACATGGAGACTATGCTGCTTATTGACCACATTTGAGCAGGAGGCCTAGGTTCCCCTCCATGCAAAGTCCTTGGTTGGTGCATCAGTCTTCATAGGACTCCCTGGGCCCAGATTTGTTGGTTCTGTCATGCTTCTTGTTGAGCACCTGTCTCCTTCAGGTTCTTCTATCCCCCAACTCTTCCATAAGTCTCCCTAAGCTATTCCACAAATTTGGCTGTGAGTACCAGTAAATGCTTCAATCCCTACTGGGCAGAGTCTAGAGTCTGTCAGACGACCTCTTTGGGAGGCTGCCGTCCTCTTCTCACTCTTCAAAAACTTCCAGTGTCTGTTCTATCTGCCTTATGACTGAGAATTAAGCATTTGCTCCAAGGTCTCCTTGTTACTTAGCTTCTTTAGGTCTAATAACTGTCTGGGCTCTAACATGGAAGATTCTTGTTTCTCTAGAAACTCCATATACTGAATGTAAATATGTTTTTGTTTTGATTCCAAGTGTGAGATATGAAACAGACTTGTGTGAGGGTGTGCGGTGGTTTTCTGCTGGAAACAGACTTGTGAGAGAACAGGTGATGGTCTTCCACCAAAAGAGAAAGTGCCTCTTATAGGGGCATGGTCTTTGCCAACTGCTAAACATCCCAATAAGACTCTGAGAGGATACATATGAGCCCCAAACAAGAGGGTGGGCTTTTTGATCTTGGCATCATTCCCAATTGTTTGTTTGCTCATTTCTCACCTTAGAGACACTCCTATAAAGAACTGTTCCAGCTGCTGCTCTAGGTTCTGCTATGCTGAGATTTCAGTAACCTTTGCTGAATTGCTGGTTTGTTTGGAACAGGTGTGGTGGAATCCTGCTGACCATGCCAAGGAACTGGGTTTTAAAAGGTCTACTTCTCCTGTTCCCATTAACCTCTTTTCTCTCCTATCTAGGAGAGGTCGGGTGGAAGGAAGGTATAAGCATTAAAGAAACTAAATAAAGTAGGTTTGAAAACATTCAATGTGAAAACTTTGTTTCTCTGGGTCATCCATTATTGCATACTTGTCGTCTGGGTCTGAGAAAAGGCACAGTGTACTTGGTTCTAAGATCTTGAAGAGAGTCCAAGAAAGGCTATTGGTGATGATGCAGTTCAGTTTCACATGTGAACCCAGGATTCTGGAAATGTAAGTGCAAAGAGACAATCTACCAGGAAAGCAGTATACATGGAATGAGGATAACCTAAGCCTTGGAAGCAAGCTGTGTGTGCTGCAGCGACAGATCCAGAGATAGAGCTTCTCAAGCTACATGAAGTCCAGAAGATCATGAATCTCAAATTTTGACAGAAGGCTATTCACTATTTGAATTTTATTTTGCTTTAATTTGATTGTTTCAGTGATATAGTCTCCCTGAACATTGTTAATTTTATAAGGACTTTGGACACTTTGATAAACTGTGAACTTTTAAAACCACACTGGATATTTTCAAAAAGACTGAATTTTAAAGAAAGGTACTTTCAAAATTTGGAATATTTTTCTATTGTGATAGTGATAATAGCATGAGGTCTTGTGGAATAAGCAATAAAGGAAAGGTTATTGATAGTAATATTGGTTTTTCAAGTTGACCCTTTGTCAATTTTTCTGTTTGTTTCTTTGTTTCTTTTTCTGTTGTTAAATGACATAAACCTACACATATTGGGGAAGAAAGAATATTAGTTAAAAAAACCTCTATACTATTAACATGTAGGCAGGTCCTTGAAAGCATTTTCTTGATTAATGAATGATGTGAAAGGGATCAAGTCCTGGTAGCCTTGCCATATATGGGCAGGTTGTACTGGAGTATACAAGAAAGCTAACTAAGTAAGCCAGAAAGAGAAAACCAAACCAAAACCCAGCATTCCTGTCCAGGTTCATCCTTGAGCTCCTGCTCTGACTTCCATGGACTGTGTGCAATAAGATGGAATCAAACTTTCCTCTTCAGGTTGGATTTGTACGTGGTGTTTTGTCATGGCCATGTTAATACTTAACTAAGACATACTGGGATTTTGAGTTTTGCATGCTCTACTTCATGAAAAGTTCAGTTAAATATCTGTCACACACAGTCAAAAGAATGACTCATGGTGAACAGTGCCTTTAGAAACTGTGAGAGAGAGGGGTCTTTTTGTTTGTTGGCTGGTTGTTTTTTAATTTTTGTTTGTTTGTTTGTTTTATCTCAGGTTACTCTGTTCCCTGAATTATTCTTGGACATAATTTTATCCTTTCTGTGACAAACATTTACATTCAATTCATAAAATATGTTTATCCTTGCAGTATGACAGAATGTAGGTATAGATCCCAATCTGTTCAGTGGCCGTCCCCTATTCTTTCATACACATTATAATTTATACTGTGTTCCAGGAAACCATGTTTAAATTCTGAGAACTTATAAAAGTTCTCAGAAAAAGCTTTCCTGTTATTATTACTATGTGCTGTGAATTTATTTGCATGTTTTTCTGACCATGATTTTCGAACTCAAGCCTTCATTAGATCATTGCTTTCTTTGTTACATTAATATATAAAATACACTGAAACTGAAGTATGATTTTCTACAAGATTAGACATAGTCCTCCCAGTTCTTTCAGATGCTTAGGTTCCAAATCCACCAGGTAAGATCTAGATAGTTCAGATGAAAACTTGACAAATACCTGCATAGACAAACAAATTTATGTTGTTTTAGAATAATAGTTTCAACATAATATAAATTCTTCACAGAACAGACTGGATTATGTGATGTTGTACTTTTGATGTTCTACAAATCCTAAACTCATTTTATTTTAGATTCTGGACCTTCCATGTGTGAGAATATAGGTGAATGGCTAGATCATAATTACAGGTCTCAATGTTCCTCTACTTCTGCTCATCCGAGTAGATGAACTTTATCTTATGACCTCAAATTGAGCTTCAATTAATTTTTATTTTCAACAGATTTTCATGTGTATCATATCAGTGCCACATATTTAGTTAGCCATTTTATTGTGCAATATATAAGACATCTTAACTCTTAAATTACTTTCAAATACCAGTGAATATAACTTACCAGTATAGTCATATTTAAGTTTCTCACAACTTTAGAGAGATATTGTCCATTACATGTCATCAGTGGGCAGAAAATGGGAATTAGAGAAGTTCAATAACTTGATAATATTTCCCGTGGGGTTTTCAGCATAGATAGAATTTCCATACATGTCTTTCTGAGTCTATTCTGTATTTCTGGGATTAACGGTTCTGTTAATACAAACTGTTCAATTATACAACCAAATGTCACATCTGGCTCAGAATTAACAACTGACTATTAAATGATAATTTCATAGTAATGTGTAATAGCAATTACATGACAAGGACAACCACAGGATGAGCAACTGTTACTGACAGTGTGCTTTAACAAGCAGAGTTAAGCTTAGATAGAACAGGGATTCTGGAACTGGATTACATAAGTAAAAAGCCCAAGGATTGCCTATTGTTTGAAAAAGCTTTATAGCCATTTCTATTTTATGGTTCGTTTAACATGAGTCAGAATAGGAAAAATGATTTTTTTTCTTCTAATCTTTGAAGTACTATGAACTGAAGTTCTATGAACAGAAAGAAAAATGTCAAAGAACCTTTAGATTAAACTCTCTGAATTTGTAGGTGTTTTTTGTTTGTTTGGACAGTTTTACTCTGACCCATTTTCCTTTGGGAATTTTTTGTCTCATCAGTGAACACTTTGAATCAGATCCAGAATACAAATGGAGGAAAGACAAATCCAAAGATTTCCTCAATAGTATAGTTTAAATATGTGAATATTTTTCAATATTTAATTCTTTAAATTTCATGTACGTTTGTGTTTTACCTGTATGTGTGAGGGTGTTACATCCCCTGGAACTGGAATTACAGACCATTGTGAGCTGCCAACTGGAGTTTGCCAAGAATAGTCAGTTTTCTTAACCACTGAGCCGTTTCTCCAGCCCAAAATGTAAATATTTTAACTGTTGATTTAGTTATCATTTTAAGTAGTTTCTTAGGATAAAGGTAATCTGAGAAAATTATTAAATAACAGTACTGGGGGTGAGAATGTAGCTCAGTGAGATAGTACTTGCTGACCATGTATGATAAACATATAATATTTAATAATAATTTTTCTACTTGAAAAAATATAGATTTTTTTTCAATTTGACAAAACAGTTCTTCATGGATTTTATATACTGTTGAATTGCCTGTATTCAGAATTGATTGTAGAAGCAAATAAAACTTGTTGCTGTACATGCGAACAGTTGTAAAGGCCATCAAAATTGTGAAGATTCACATCAGATAGGTTAAAAAAAAACAAAAGGAATTATAGGATGTTAGTTACACTTAGTATGTAGTTGATAAGCAGGAGTAATACAGTGGAGTGGAAAAAGCACAAAACTAATATAAATCATGGAGATTATAAAAAAAAACAATCATCCCAAAACATGTATTAATCTCTTGGTTATTGGGGGACTTTTTAAACACTTCAGCAGACAGGTGATTTTTGACATTGATAATGAGGCTTTTCTTGATTCCTGCTGTTTTATGTCAATATGGTGACATGCCATTGGGCTGATCAATATTTTTGTTTGGGAAGGTAGAGAAAAGAAAGAAAGAAGTAGTGGAAGTGGTGAAAAGAAAACAAATCAAGTAACTATAATTGCCAATAATTCAATGCTGAATAATTATTTGGTTTATCTTTTTTAGAGCACCATTCCTTTTTATTCCTCTTTTAGCCACTGTGGTTTATATTTGTATATTATTTCTTTTTTAATATATTTTATTAATTTATTCATATTACATCTCATTGCTATCTCATCCCTTGCATGCTCCCATTCATCCCTCCCTCCCATTTTCCCCTTACTCCCCTCCCCTATGACTATTACTGAGGGGGACTTCCTCCCCCAGTATATGCTCATATGGATCAAGTTTCTTCTTGGTAGCCTGTTATCCTTCCTCTGAGTGCCACCAGGCCTCCCCATCCAGGAGATGTGGTCAAATATGGGGCACCAGAGTTCATGTGGAAGTCATATCCCACTCTACACTCAACTGTGAAGAATGTCCTGTCCATTGGCTAGATCTTGGTAGGGGTTTGAAGTTTACTGCATATATTGCTCTTGGCTGGTGCCATAGTTTGAGCAGGATCCCTGGGCACAGATCTGCCCATCATAATGTTCTTCTTGTAGGTTTCTAGGACCCTCTGGATCTTCTATTCCCCTTTCTCCCTTGCTTCTCTCAAATAAAGTCCCAAAAGGAAGCCTTCCCCTTTGTCCCACTTTCCTGGTAAGTGAAGACTCTCATGGGACATACGCCTTGGACTAGTGTCCAGATATAAGTGAGTATATACCATTTGACTCTTTCTGCTTCTGAGTTAACTCATTCATAATGATCATTTCTAGTCCCGCCCAGTTGTCCACAAATTTCTGGAATTCCTTGTTTTTAATAGCTGAGTAGTATTCCATAGTGTATATGTACCACAGTTTCTTTATCCATTCTTCTACTGAGGGACACATGTTCTAGCTATTATGAATAAGGCAGCTATGAACATGGTTGAGCATGGTTGAACATGACCTATCCTTCCGTGAGAGTGGGGTGTTGAAGTATCCCACTATTATTTAGTGGGGATCAAGTGTGGTTTAAACTTCACTAATAGATCTTTTACAAATGTGGGTGCCCTTGTATTGGGAGCATAGATATTCAGAATTGTGATGTCATCTTGATTGACTTTACCTTTGATTATTATGAAGTGTCCTTCCTCATCTCTTTTGATTAATTTTGGTTGAAAGTCTATTTTGTTAGATATTAAATTGGCTACACCTGCTTGCTTCTTGTGACCATTTGCTTGGAACATTTTTCCAGGCTTTCACCCTGAGGTAATGTCTATCTTAATGGTGAGATGTGTTTCTTTAATGCAGAAGAATGTTGAATCTTGTTTATGCATCCATTCAGTTATTCTGTATCTTTTTATTGGGAAAATGAGACCATTGATGTTGAGAGATATTAATGACCAGTGACTGTTAAGAGTCTTAATTTTGATTTTGGTTACAGTAGAGCGTTTGTGTGGTTGTGTTTTTGTAATGGTGTCATTATCTATTTCCTGTCTAGTTTTGGTTGTTGCTTGTCCCTTTGGGGTGGAGTTGTACTTCTAGTACCTTCTATAAAGCTGGATTTGTGGATGGGCACTGTTTGAATTTGTTTTTGTCATGCAATATTTTGTTTTCTCCGTGAATGGTTATTGATAGTTCTGCTGTGGTCTCTTAGCGTTTGCAGGATCTCTGTCCAGGCAGGCTCTTCTGGCTTTTATGGGCTCTACTGAGAAGTCAGATATAATTCTGATAGGTTTGCCATTAAATGTTATTTGGCCAATTTCCCTTGCAGCTTTTCATATTTTTTCTTTGTTCTGTATATTTTGTGGTTTAATTATTATGTGATGGGAAGTTTTTTTTCTGGTCTATTCTATTTTGTGTTCTATAGGCCTCTTGTATGTTAAAGGCATCTCTTTCTTTAGTTTGGGGAAGCGTTCTTCTATGAATTTGGTGAGAATATTCTGTGGGCCTTGGAGTCTGGCATCTTCTCTTTCCTCAATGCCTATTACCCTTAGATTTCTTCTTTTCATGGTATCCTTGATTTCTTTCATGTTTTGTGTGGATTTTTCCAGATTTTGCATTTTCTTTCATGGTTGCTTCAAGATCTCTGATTGTATCTTCTATACCTGAGATTCATTCCTCCATCTGTTGGATTCTGTTAGACAGGCTTGCCTCTATTGCTTGCCTTCCTCTCTGAGTTCTCACATTCCTGTTTTTCTTTGGTCTGTGTGTTTATCATTGAATCCATTTTCATCTTCAAATTTTGAACTGTTTTATTGATTTCTTCCATCTGATTGTTTGTATATACTTGAGTTTCTTCCATTGCCTCTTTATAGGACGTAAGAGTTTGATCAGCTTTATTGATTTCTGTCATCTGGCTGTTTGTATTTTCCTGAATTTTTTTCCAGTGCCTCTCTATAGGTCTCTTTTATGTCTTCCACCTGTTTGTCTGTGTCTTCCTGCATTTGATTACACATTTTATTTGTTTCCTCCATTATCATCCTCATTACTAAGGATTTGAGGTCATTTTTTTGTATTTCATTGTATTTGAATTCTCTGGGTTGTTTTCTTTGGGATAACTGGGATCTGGAGATGCCATATTGTATTGGTTTTTTGTTTTGTTTTGTTTTGTTGTTTTTGCATATGACTTTATGCTGTCCTTTACTAATCTTGCCATCTCTGTTTTTGGAAGGTAGCTTCTGGAGTTAGGTGGAGGGAGTCTGAGAACAGATTCATCCATTTTCTCATGATTTCCCTTGGCCAGAAGCTCTGATGCTTCACTGATCTGGATGGCAGGAGGCCAGCCCTGTAGTTTGGGTCTCTTAGCCAGTCATCCCCAGCTCCCCTGTACTGTGGGTCCTGAACTTGTCCTGGGTCTCATAATGTGCGCTGTGTCAGACCAAAGTGTCCACAGCCTTCTGGTAACCTTGTGACACCAGGGACTGAAGCAGGTTGGGCAGTGTGGGTCTGATGGACACTCTACTCCCCTGTTTCCCTGAGATTTCCTTAATCCTGGAGCTCTGATGCTCTGCTGGTCTGTGGTTTCTAGTAGCATTTCGGGACCCAGACTGCTCACAGAGTCCAGGTTAGTGTTACAGGGCCCAAACCAACACACACTGAGTCCAGTTCATGTCTCTGGACCCAAGCAGGTCTGGTGGCCTACACTTAGTCCAGCTAATACTGAATCCAACGAGGGTCTTGGGCCCAAACTGTACACTGTGTTTGCTGAGTTCAGCTAGAGTCTCAGGGGCCTGACCACATGCTGAGTCCAGCCAGAGTTTCAGGACCAGGACCTCATGCCAAGCTCAGCTAGAGTCTCTGGACCCAAACTGCCTGCCAAGTTCTGTTAGGTTCTCTGGGCCCAAATTGCCCTCTAAGTTCATCCAGGGACTCTGGGCCCAAACCACTCACCAAGTCCAGCCACAGTCTCAGGATCGGGACTATGTGCAAAGCCCAGCTAGGGTCTCTGGGCTCAAACTGCACGCAGAGGTCACCTAGAGTCTTAGAGGCCAAACCGTGCACTGACTCCAGTTTGGGTCTCAGGGTATGAGCCGCACACCAAGTTGAGCTTGGATCATGGGGCCCAAACCATGAGCCATATTCAGCTAGTGTCACGGGACCCAAATCTTGCACTGAGTCCCCTCTCCTGCAGAAATTCCCACCAGTCACCATGCCGATCACCTCTGCTGGTGCATTCCTAGCTGCAAATTTCTCGTGTTGCTCCTGCCAGTCTGGTCCAAGAACATCTGAACTCCTCCCGTGTGCAAGAGTATGCAGATTTTCTGTATATTGGTCCTTTCAAAGTGTGGAGAACTCCCGCTGTAGTGGGGTGGGGACCTTGGTGTTCCTGGTTAAAAATTTCATGCAATTCCATGAAACGTTTACTGGAGTTTTTAAACACAGTCCACGCTGCTTGCTGCCATCTTGGGTCCCTGAATAATTATTGAAGAACCTCCTTTGTAGTCCTTAAGCACTCACCAGATAAAGAGTATACCAAGTTTAAGGAGTCAACGTGGCATATAATTAATGGGTAGGAAAGATAAATTAAGACATTTAAATTTTTCATATGCATTCTTTATGTTGTCTCCAATTATAGTTACTCATCTTAAATTTTCTACCATAGATCATATTTCATATGATAATATAAATATATATAATTATAAATATCATTAATAATATTGAATTATTCTAGGACTCCTACAAAAACATCATGTCAGTAGCTCAGAGACCATGTCTTGTCAGTAAATACTGATAATATTAAACTATGATGCCACAGACTACAAGAAAATGGCCTCACCTATCTTGTTGAAGAATGCTACTAGGAAATGTGATGACGACAAGCAAACTGATTATATGACTCAAGTTGTAAGAACACATCACAGAAAACACATCAAAAATTAGTTTCAGAAAAGCAGGACTTAATTTTCATAGGATTATTTGTGAAAAATATGATTGAACAGATAACATTAATTCTAGCACCAAGAGGATATGATAGAACCTTCAATGTGCAGTAGATGTTTTACCAAAAAAAAGAAAAAAGAGGAAGGAGATGAAGATGAAGAAGAAGAAGAAGAAGAAGAAGAAGAAGAAGAAGAAGAAGAAGAAGAAGAAAAAGAAGAGAAGGAAGGAAGGAAATATACAATAGTTCTGAGTCTTTTAATTGCCTTGCATTTCATAAAATTGTCAGAAAGTCTCAATAGGTGAATAATTGCATCTTTCCCATTATCAAGACAGATAGCCAAGGACTACATTCTACAAGTATTTATACCTTACCTTGGAATTAACTCCAAGTTAATCAGCAAATGTACAAAATTTAAGCTGAAAGTGATTTGCCCAGGTTTGTATTAAGATATAATTCTGGTTGATGTAATATAAGTCCATTTACAGAAGCATTAAAAATAGATAATGAACTAGACGTTCATTATTTATTGAGCAGAATATAGAAGCTCCTTCTTTATTCCAGGGAGACATAGCACCTTCTACTTCTAAGACCATGACAATGAAAAGAGAAAATTTTTGTGCAGTTGGGATTGTGTTTAATAATAACATTTACACACAGTCATGGTGAATTATGTGTATAATAAGAGAAAAATCTTTTAATTTCCTAGTTTGATCATAAAAGCAGAAATATCACCTATTGCAATGGCGAAAATATTAATAGATAAGGTTATGCATTCCTCCATTCTGCATCATAATTGTTTAATTAATGAACTGACTCTTGAACTGTGGATAAGATGATGGATTAACAACTTCCTCTCTATTTTCTGGTTACTGAGAGACATCACAAGAAAAAACGACAAATCTTAAAGCAACACATTCTGATCCACACAAACAGAAAATAATTAAATAAATAATCATGATGAAATTATTTAAAAGCTCTGAGGTCTCAAGAGTTAAATCAAAATATATATAAAGTAGAAGTATGCAAAGTATCCAACCATAGGCAACTTTATTATTTTATAAATATTAACCATGTGTATACATGTCAGTCTGTCTAGGGGTGTGTGTGTGTGTGTGTGTGTGTGTGTGTGTATACATTGAGGATAGATGGGTTTAATTACACTGGAATTGCAGTTTCAGGTTGTTGTAAGAGACCCGGTGTGGGTACCAGGAGCCAAACTTGTATCTTTTCCAGCAGTAACTATTTGTAATCCCTGAGCCATGTCTTCAGCCCCTAAACATAGATAATTTATTCAATGATACTGTAACAGAAAATTTGCCAAAGCTAAAAAAAGAAAGTAACACACAAGACAACAACAGTCATTTAGAATCTTAAGCAGAAATGACCAGAGAATTTCAAAACATATTAGGCGATATGTTAACAACACAAGAATCAATACTGAAGGGTATAAAAACTGGAGACCAGAGAACTGGCTCAGAAAGAATATCAAATCAACCTCAAATCTTCATAATCAGTTCTAAAATCCCATGGAAGCTTACAACAAGCAATCCTACTTGTCATAGTTAATTACACACCTGATAAAGTAGGATGCTATTAAGATGACCATTCAGATAAAGAAGGCCACCTCATATTAATGAAAAAAATCCATCAAAGAAATTTCATTTTTTATTAAAATGATTTTATACATTATATTATAGTCATATTTTCCCCTCATTCTATTTCTCCAGGTTCCTTCTAACCTCTGTACCCACCCAAATTCTTTTGGTGTTCTCTCTCTCTCTCTCTCTCTCTCTCTCTCTCTCTCTCTCTCTCTCTCTCTCTCTCTCTCCATATCTCATCTCTATCTCAAAAAAAAGTAAGAAACAAAATGAAAATCTAAACATACAAGGCAGAGTTCAATGAGATTAAAAGATATCAAAACCAAATCAAATAAAACAAATATGTCAACAAAAAATATATATTAATCAAGTATTTGAGCTCAAATTTTATTTTAAGAAGCAAAGTAAAAGATATGAAAGGCATTAAGATAAAAACCTCATAAAATGACTGCGATTTATTTCTATTCCTTGCCTTCAATTTGAGGTAGATTTTCCAAACTAAAAATCAACACCAAAAGTGTAATAATTATATCACCAATGTGTTTAACAAAAAATTTAAAGTTGCTCTATCCAACAGGTAAGGATGCATATAATTATCAGCATCTCATGTATTTAATATAAAATTTATCAGATATTAGCCACAAAGTAAACATTATCAATTTGGGGCAAAGTTAAATAGTACTTTATGTCATTCCAGTTAGTAGGGCAGCAGGATCAGAAATCAACATCCATAGAATTTCCCAAAGCTCCTCTGACATAGACTGAAAACCTATTTTTAATGAACAATATGTCATTGTGAAATTCAAGGTATAAATTGAAAATTGTTAATATCAATTGATAGTAATATTGTAACTTTCAGAACTTCTGAGATTGTTATGATTTTTCCAGAATCAAAGTTTATATCTTCAAGTGCTAACATAAAAATACATATAGACTGATAATTAAAAAAACAACATAAATAGTGTACTCCAAGATTGTAGGAAATAATAGTTAGCCAAGCCCAGTGTGGTAGATGGAAAGAAGTATAGAGGAAAATGAATAAATTGAAGATTAAAATAAAATGTGCACATTCAAAAATGTTTCATTAAAAATCAATTGTAACAAACATTATCCAAATTAACTCAAGAAAAGCAGATGTCTCTAAGAAAATGAAAAAAGAATCTACAATAGACTGCAGCAGAACCTGTAGTATATTTAGGGAAATTTTGAAAACATACTTCAAGAATATAGAAAATCTAGAAGGAATGGATAAATTCTTAAACTATTATTAACTACTAAATTTAAATTCTGAAGTAAATATAGCCAAAAGAAATAAGCAACAAATTGAAACAATGTTTAAAATTCCCTCACAATAACTGCCCAGAAACAGATGATTTGATAATGATTATACCACATTTATAAGATCACACCAATATATTTAATATTGTTCCACAATAAGGAAATGGAAATAGTACTGTGAAACCTTGTATTATAAGAGTCTCATTTGTAAAATGCCAGCATTAATTTGATACTAAAGTCAGCTGCAGACCATCACAAAAGAAAACTATTGATCAATTTCCCTATGGTCAATGATACAAAATGTATCAAAAAATCTCAAAAATTAAATTGAAAACTCATCAGTATCATGCAACAGAGCCGCATTGATTTCATGCTGGGCTTGGATGCATGGCTGGCTCAATAATGGTGGGTCAATAAATGCCAACTTTACCAGCATACCAGAGCTCCTGACTCCTGTCCCCACACAGGGGAGGGGCTGTAAGCGGAAGCACGAAACTTATACATTTTACTTTAATCATAGATCTGGCAATATGAGAAGACCATGGTTAAGATTGTAAAAAATTACCATATCTCATATACAGGTAGCAGATGAAGAGGGGTCCAAAGGAAGGTAATTACTCTGGAGTTCAGGTTTCCTTCAGTGGCCTGGCATGTAGCCAAATTTCTGAGACATATGATGTAAGTTTTTCTTGTGTTTTCCATCCTTGTATACTCTTGATTTGTGAGTAGTTAGGTTAAAACACTTGTAGAAATGTTTAGTGTAGTAATTTTCTCCTTCCATCAATCTTGAGAGTTCCCAGGGCAGCTGGGTTGAAGAAAGTTTACCACAAAACTACATTTAATAAATCATATGTGTTAATCTATCAATAATATCTATATACAAAGCACTTTAACAAATATTTTTATAATAAATAATATCATAGTGTTCATGGTTTTCCTCTTATCTATTACCATGACCACACATAAATGGATACAAAGACAGAAACACATGGTCATCTTAGCAGAGAGTGGAAGTACCTTGAAACAGGAAACAATTTTTATAATAAAAGCCCTGAAGAATGTAGAATTGATGGTATCTCTATCTCAGCATAGTAAAAGGCTATATTTGACAAATCTGTAGCAAACATTGTAATAAAATTGGAAATTTGGAAGCATTTCCACAAAATCTGGAAGGATATGGGATACTTACTATCTCTATTTCTACCTAATGCAAGCCTTGAAAATTAGCTACTCTAATAAGACAAATGAAATATATTTAAAATAAGAAATGCAATTTGGAATTAAGTTGTCCCTGATACTATACTAAAAAAGTTCCAAACCTGTCTTAGAAAACTCTCATCTGATAATCTTTTCAAGAATGTACTAGGATACTTAGTGAATATATAAAACTAATGAACTTGGTTTTACCCTATGTAGAGGTTTAAATAGGCATAGCACCATGGTCTCATGTATTGGAATGCTTGGCCCATGGAGAGTGGCACTAATAACATATGTGTCCTTGAAGGTGTGTTAAAGGTTATACTAGACCTTGGTAGGTGTGCTGGAGGAAGAGTGTCACTGTGGAGGAAGATTTGAGGTCTCCTATGCTCAAGATCTGCCCAGTGGGGCAGACAGTCTTCTCCTTGCTTCCCACACATTAAGACAAAGAACTCCCATCCCCTTCTCTAGTGCTATGTCTGACTGGATCCTGCCATGCTTCCCACCATGATGATAATGAACTATAAACCAGCCTCAATTAAATGTTTTGTTTTATAGGATGCTTTTTTGTCATGGTGTCTTCAACTCAATGGACACCATAACTTAGACATCCTAGGCCCCTGGGCTACCTAGTCTATCATTCTTGACAACTCAAGCAGTGTTGACTATGGGTTCCATCTCCTGGCTTTGGCCTTCAGTAAAATCAGACATTGTTAGGTACTCCCACAAACTTTGTGTCACCAAAAAGGACAATAATGTAGATAAAAGGTTTTGTAGCAGGTTCGGTGTTTATGTTTCTCTTTTGGAAATGTGCAGAGTACCATCTCCTACCAAAGACAGCATAATGGAGGGGTGAAGGCTCTATGGAGGTACAAATTTCATTTCTCCTTGTTAAATAAACAGGGTGGTGATTGTATTCAATAATGGGGCTTTGCTGTCAGTTTGTTGAGAGACATCTATTGCCTTGGCAACAGCTTAGGTTGTTTGAGAATTTCCACATAACCTTTTGGCCAACAAGTCAATTGTATTTAACCCAGTCATGAGTTAAATGGGAATTTTCACTTGGTGACAAGAGACGGACAATTGAAAATCCATCTCTTCAATTATTTTGAGATTTTTATTATAATTACTGTCATATATTTCAGGAAAATTCCTACTGAACTACATAGAACATATCCCACTCCAATGCCCCTCATCTCTAGCTGTCTTTGCCCACTTGCTTCCCACCAAAAAAAACTTCACTATTCCAGGCCACTCCCCTACTCACAGTCCATCTATAAAATTTATTTTCTTTCTTCTTCCCAAGTAGATCAATGTATCTCTCATCCCATCTGCTCTACATAACTTCTCTGAGTTTGTGGATTGTATCATAGTTATTATTTATGTAATGGCTAATAATTACATATAAGTAAATACATATAATATGTATTTTTCTGTATCTGGGTTACCCAACTCAGGATAGTTTTTTTCTAGTTCTATCTACTTGCCTGTAAATTAAATAAAAATATTTATAAGAAGACTCCTAGTGACCATCTATACGTATAGATCAGTACTTTACTCAGCTGTCATCAGGAAAAGCTTCCTCCTATAACAGACAGGGAAAAACATAGCCAAGCATTATGTAGAGAGAGAAAGGAGACAGAGAGAGAAAGAAGAAGAGGCAAAAAGAATAGAAGAGCCCAAAGTGATGAAGGACCAGAACACCCTCTATAAACCAACTGGCCAAAGCTTATATGAACTCAAAAAGACTGAAGCAGCAGGCACAGAACTTGCATGGGTGTTTTACGTGTACATATGGCTTTCATCTTGGTGTTTTTATGGGGCTGCTGAATACTTGGATGAGTGGCACACTGATTTTCCCTCTGTTGGCTTATCTTGTCCAACTTCGACATGTTCGTTTTTGTTTTCTTATTATATTTATTGTGTTACATTTTGCCATTTCTCTTACAAACCCAGTCTTTACTAAAAAGATAGAAATGGAGTGAAATGGGATGCAAAAGAAAGTGAGGCGGACCTGGGAGGAGTAGAGGGATAAAAAACTGTAATCGGAATATATTCTTTGTGAAAAAAATTCTATTTTCAATAAAAGGAATGAAGCAAAAAATAATGAACTTGAGGGAAAATAGAAGCTATCTTCAATAACTTCAAAAATACCTAGGGGAACATCTATGATGTGAGAGCAAACACCCAGACAACACAAAATTTAACATACCAAAGAAAGAAGATAGCTGAAATTATAGAAACTTATTATGTTCATGCATTTACATGTATGAGCTAATATTAGAAATTAATATAATGAAAATTATAAAGCAAAGGACATTGTCAGCAGAACAAAAACAACCAGATTGTTATACCACCACTAAGAACAACTCACAAAATTGCATCTGAATATAGAGGGATAAGCATTCCAAAATGTTTAACCTCTACAATTCATAGGATCATACAGTTACAAGTTCTCTGCTCTGTCTCTCTGTCTCTCTGTCTCTCTCTCTCTCTCTCTCTCTCTCTCTCTCTCTCTCTCTCTCTTGCTTTATCTTGCTTTATCTTTCTGCTTATACATCAAAGGAATATATCTGTGTGTTTCCATTAATAGGGACATTTAATCATTACACACACACATATATATATATATATATATATCACTCTTATAAGAAAAAGTACTGCATTTATTGATTAGGAATAGAGGAAATAATTTAAAATGTGTTAATAAACCCTATTACATTATATTAAATATCCTAGAGAAGGAATTCTAATTTCTCAACTATTTTCTATGCACAAGCCATATATAGCCACTTTGTGAGGATATGTAAAGCCACTTTTATAAAATCTTGCATATATATGATGATACATATATATATGTATATATATATGTATATATATAATTTTATAAACTGTATAGGCACTTGTATGTATAGGTGAAAACTTTTAACTTACATTACATTAATTTGCAGAAAAATGTTTTATGTTTACACCATGTGGGCAAAGTCACTTTTGGAGTATGGTGGAGAAAACAAGGAAAATGAAAAAATTACTTGATAAGTAACTATTTCATTTTACTTTTTTATATTTCTGCTCTCTTCAGATGTTAACGTGTCAAACTTGAAAAGTGAGAGAAGGTAAACTCTTACTTGGTATCTTCACTCTTGGCCTGATATGAAACCATTTCAACTTAATTGCAGGCAGAGCCTACCTCCTAAAATGGATCCCATGGATCACTTCTACTGCTGATTATTCCCTGGGTAGCAGCACAAAGAATCATTAAATTTTTGTTCTCTAAAATATAGATGCCTACTGTAATCTCAAAAAGGGTTAGAAAACAAATAGCCGGCTATTCAGCTGTCAACCTAGCATCTATGCTGTGCTCTAAGAGAATAATCTTCTATTATTTGGCAACGTATCTTGCTCCCTAGAAATAAGATTTTCTGTGAGATGTGAGGCCCCTCCTGAAAGAGTTTTGATTTGTGTTGCAGGGAGTTATACAAGTGGTGAAAGTGACAGAAGTCCAAAAGAAACCATTAATCCTTGCTGTATGTCTGTGGTGCTTCTAGTTCAACATTGTTTCTTACGAAACATTTTACAGGAAAACACCAAACAGCAAAGATAATACACATACTTCCTACCTCTACCAGATTTTCTACTATATATTTAAAAGTTCATTTATTTCAAAAAACTAGAAAAGTAAGCCAAAAGCCATCTCTAATCTGTTCTTGTGTCCTTGCTGCTCATT